>NW_003314325.1:28148-74727 GCF_000143415.4 Selaginella moellendorffii | reverse complement strand
GATTACAATGGTGTTGCTGTCCGGTGCAACTGACTCATCACACGTACAGTGCCGCCCGATTGCTGTCAAGCGTGCTTCAACCAGGCCAAAACCACATAAGCCGGGCAAGATGAAATGCAACATCTGGGGTGTTTTGCACTGCCGAAGGGCTGCTACTCGCCTGATATCTACGAGCACAAACACCACCAATCAACTTTTCTTTTCTGTTTTCCTTTCAATCGATTGCTCAAAATCTTGATAGGCTGATCAATTAAAGCTAAAGGTCAGGGGCCATTACCAAGAGGAGTACAGGCAAACTCATCAGAACGCCCTGGTCGTAGTTCCCTGGGTCTCTGGAGTTATTTGCGAATGAGATTCAATCCAAGAGGCTCCAGAAGATCAGCGCCTGGCCGGAATTCGTTTGCTACTTCGGCATCATGATCGCAAGTACCAGGATCTCTGCCATGATCGCGAGGGAGAAGGCGGTGATCGACACACATTGCCACCAAAAGCGAGAAGACGCTGCTTCCAGGGAAGAGATTGTTTCTCTCAAGTCGCAGCTTTTTCTCAGTCCAGTCCAGTCTTAGCCTAGAACAAAGGGTGAGAAAAACAAAGACATTTCTTCAACGATTTGCTAGTCCTGTGAAGCACATTCATGTAACTGGAATGCCTTGCAATTTGTCCCAACACTTACCTTAAACACGTGCAACTGAGCAAGAGCCCCATCTGGCAGCAGCAATGGGTGTGTGGTGACAGCAATCTTAGCAGCTAAGAACAGTGAAATTTATAACTTTAATAATAAAATACTTTCATAACCTGTTTCATCTAAAATTTTCTATACAAATTTCTTGCATTCATAAATATGAGATTATAAGACAATTAAAATTAAATTATAATATTCAACTATCATTCTTCTTATTGTGATACTAAATTACTAAAAATATTAATCAAGTGTGTTGTGAAGTGTATTGATTTTAATTATTTTTTTATTATAATTTTTACTGTAGATATTGGTAATTTATTTGCAATTTATTTATTAATTTATTAGAAAATTATAGTATGACAAAAAATGAAAGGATTAACATTCTCATACTCACAATATCCATTAATAAATTTATCAAATTTTGGTATTTCTAAAGATATTTTACTACCTTTTGAAAATCACCACACAATGTGAAATAAAAATCAAACGAAATTTGTTTTTATATATTTCATAGTTCCAATCATGTAATAAATTTTCTTCTAAAGTATATCTATACAATTTTAAATCATATAGTAGGAAATTAACTAATCGCTAGTAAGAGTTAAATATTTTTAATTTTTTCAACTTGCAAAACTAATTTTGGTATAAAAAACATAATATATATATATATATATATATATATATATATATATTTGTCTTAAATTCAAGTATGAAATATTTTTTGGTATTGTCATAGGAATTTCATTTGAAATTTTTATATATTTTACTTTATAAAAATTTATAAAAATGTAAAAAACTAATAATTTTTAAATTAAAAAGAAATATATTATATTTACATTTACAAAATAAATTGCACAATGCAAATAGTAAGGGTATGCCTTACTTTTGTTATTAAATTTTTATTTTTCTTCTCTTTACCTCTCCATCTTGATCATGCTCTCATTATGTACTTTATGGTATATTCTAAAATAATAATTATATACCTATAACTAAAGTTGTTGTAAATAAAATATTTATAGTTTAACTAAAAATGAAAAAAAGTTTATTTATTTTTTTGTCATTACAATAAATTTTTAAAAAAAATTAATTTCAGGAGAAATTTGGGTAAAGAAACTCAATCTTACATATTCTAAATAATAGTTGATTATAATCATATTAATAAAGTTCATTATTAAATATATCAATAAAATTTTAACTCATTTTAACCATAATGACTTAATCTTACTCACTCTAAAGTGAATTTCAGATAATGCTTATACGCTAAATTACATAAAAAATATGGATGATTGAGCAAAATTTAGAGAAAAATTAATTTGTTATGGATGCCTCACACTTCATCTGGAGAAATGTTTTATATCGCTTTTGCACAGCTGAAATTTCACATGAATTCTTCACAAATGTCCTTTTTTTCCCCTTTTTGTCACTCAAAATTACTATATCTTGCTTTATTGATTGCTACCTTACTCACTTAAAGTCTCATAAAAATATAATAAACTTTAAAATGAAATTTTTTTCACACTTCACATATAAAGTATAAAAAATGTGATAGTGGGTTTTAGGATTATGGTTTATTAGGATTTTGTGGCATTGAGAATTTTGCTCAATTAAATATTTGGCTAATGTGTTGAAGAGCTATTATAAATATGATATTATAACACAATTAAAATAAAAATATAATATTTACTTTTCATTCTTGTTATTGAGATATTAAATTATTAAAAATGTCAATCAAGTCTATTGTGAAGTATATTGATTTTAATTAATTTTCTATTATATTTTTTACTGTAAATATTTTTAGTTCATTCACTATAAAGAGAAAATTATAGTATGACTAAAAATGAAAGAATTAACATTCTTATACTCACAATATCTATTAATAAATTTATCAATTTTTGGCATCTATAAAGATATTTTACTACCTTTAGACAATCACTACACAACATAAAATTAAAAATCAAAGAAAATTTATTTTTATATATTTTATAGCCCCAATTATATAATAATTTTTTTTGTAAAGTATATTGATACAATTTTAAATCATATGGTGGGAAACTAACTAATAACTAGTAAGGATTAAAATTTTTAAATTTTTTAACTTAACAAAACAGTTTTAGTATAAAAAATTAATGTACATAATTTTTTATATTCAAGTATGAAATTGTTTTTTGTATTGTCATGTTTTTCTATATTATATTGGCTTGTAACTAAATAATGTTACAAAAAACTAATATTGTACTTTTTTTCATACTCTAAATTTTTAGATATGCTTGATTTTCATTTGAGAGATATTGAAATTGCAAGTATTTATTTCTCAATTTTATTTTAAACTTTTATGTTATTCAAGATATAGTTAATTACACACTATAGTGTTGTAATACACTTAATGTTAACTAATTATCATATGCAAAATAATACTTATCTATCATTGATACAAATTCGTGTGGATGTATATGGTCTAAAACAAATGTTTAGAACTGAAGACATGAAATTTATTGCTAAAAATACTTTATTTTCATTCTTTTTTGTAAATTTCATTTATAGTTTGTGTGTTTTTTTTAATGTATTCAATAAATATTCTATTCCTCTTTTATTCTATTCCTAGTTTAGTTTTAAGTGTATAATTATTATTTGTTTATAAACATTGAACAATAATAATCTATTATATATAAAATTAGTTTTTCACAAAATTTTCAAGATAATTACATATAATTGATGATGCTAACGTTTTGTTGAAATCATCATTTCTCCCATATCTCAAGAGTTCCAAGAGACTGCAAAATAGTCCTGTTGCAACTAAATCTTGTGTTTTGACACAAAGCATGACAAGATGTCCTTCCTGACGCATGAATATTGATAGGCATACTCTTTAGTTTAGCTGATTCTCTCAATGCTTACCTCTCCCCAATATATTTGCCATGAGGACATAAGCCGAGCTATCACCCTTGTCCTCCAGCTCCAAAAACTTCCCAAACGCAAACCGAGCCACCTTGATGTTATTCCACTTTGAGCATGTGCCAAGGAGCGTTGTCCAAGTCCGGGACGTCGGCGTAAACGGCATTTTCTCCACCAGACCAATTGCCTCTTGGAACAAGTTTGCTCGGCCCAGCATGCTGATTGCCGAGTGATACAAATTTCGGTCTGCCACAGTCTCATAGACCGCTGCATCGAAAAACTTGTTGCCTTTTTCAACGAGGCCGGAGCAGCTACAAGCAGCGATGATGCAGCACAAAGTCGCAGCGTCCGCTTGGAAACCTTCGTCTCTCATCCTTCCAAAGTTCTCGAAAACCTGTGCTGAGTTCCCTAGACAGCTATATCCGGCAATGAGCACCGTCCAAGCTATCAGGTCTCTTGTTGCGGATGAATCAAAGAACACCTGTGAATCCACCATGCATCCGCATTTGCCGTAGAAATCCACCAGGCAAGATCGTAAAGCTGGATTTTCCTCAACTCCACTCCGGCAAGCGTCGGCATGGACCTGTCTTCCAGCGTTTAGTGCCGCAAGATCACCGCAGGCCTTGAGTGCTGTGACCAAGACTCCAGCGTCCCTGCTCTGGAGACCACGAAGCTCTCGATGATCGTGGCAGAGAGCATAGATCTCGAGAGCCAGCTCTGGTTCTTCGTTGTCAACGCAGGCTTGCATCAACGCGGTGCTCGAGACGAGATCGTAACTCGGCATTGTGGTGAAGACTCTCCAAGCATCGGCCAAGGTTCCAGACTTCGCGTACAAGGTGACGAGTTTGCTCGCAACGTAGCTTTCCGTGTCAAGACCCAGTTCCAACGCTTGAGCATGAACAGCCATTCCTCTCTCCAGGCACCGGATCTTGGCCAGCTTTCCTCCATCGATAACTCGAGCTTCTTCCTTGGCAGCCAGGCTGATGCACGCCGTGAGAGCAGCGACGAAGCTCAAAGCCGTCGGATCACAGCATGTCGCAAAAATGGTGGTGAAGATCTCCAAAGCTGTCTCCTCTTCCCCGTTCTCGGCATAGCCGAGTATGAGAGAGTTCCACGAGACGACGTCGAGACGAGCAGCTCGGCTGAAAACTCGTCCAGCGTCGGTCATGCTCCCGCATTTAGCGTACATGCTCACAAGCGCACTGACCAAGAACACATCGTCAAAACTACATCCAAGTCTCAAAGATGAGGCGTGAAGATCCATACCTTTTCTCAGAGACTCGAGCTTGACAGTTCGTCCATGGATCTCCTCGCCACCCTCCTTGATCGCCAAGTTCGAGCAAGCCTTGGCCAGAGCTGCGAAAGTCCGAGAATCCGGTCGGCAAGCTTTCATGGTGGAGTGATCGTCGTCATGGACCATCTTCGCAAAGTAAGCTAGAGCCTGTTCTTCCTGCCCGTTCTCCGCAAAGCCAAGCAACAGCGAGTTCCAGGAGACAACGCTGGGAGCTTCCATTCCATCGAAAATCCTACGCGCTTCGACAATGCTCCCACACTTCGCGTACATGTCCACCAGAGAATTCGAGACAAAGACGTTGGAGTCGCAGCATCCGGCCATGGAAGCTCTCCAATGGATCCAAACTCCCATCTCCAGAGCCTCGACCTTTCTCGCATCGTCCATAGCCGCGATGGAGCTACATGCCTTGAGCGCTGCTACAAAGCTCCTCTCATTTGGTGACGATCCCATCCTGGAAAAGAGCTCAAGCGCGCTGGATCCGTCCCCATTCTCGGCGTAGCCCAGCACGATCGCGTTCCAAGACACCGCATCGGGGTATTCCAGCGCATCAAACACCCCGCGCGCCTCCGCCATGCTGTGGCACTTGGAATACATCGCGATCAGCGCGCTGGCAACTCGGGGGTGGGAATCGCAGCCTATGCCCGCCGCTTCATCGTGGATTTGCCTGCCGCGATCGAGGTCCCGTGAAACCCTTGACGCTCTCAAGGCGGCCAGAATCATCGACACTCTGCTGGAGCTCTCGCATTCTCCTTCCTGGACGAAAATTCTTCTTCTTCTTCTTCTTCTCATCGAATTGGAAGAGGCACCACTGCGAAATCCACGATTCCACATCCCGCAAATCACACGACATAGCTCCTATTTGCCCTAAAAGGAATCATTTTAAGCTTAAAGGAAGCAATTTATGCTATTTGCCCTAAAGGAAGCCTTTTAACTAAGTTTACCACGTCACTTTATTAAAAAGACACGTGTCGCGCCTATATAGGTCTGCCCCTCCACGTCCGCCATACTGCCACCATGTCCGTGCGTCACGCCCTCTACTTCCACGGTACACGCCTCCCCAATGGCCATACCGCCGGCGGCTTCCTCCTTCTCAATTACCGCGACGCCGAGGTCGCCCGCGGCGGCATTTACCTCGGGCCCGGTGCCCCCATCATCGAGGCCGAGTACCGCGCGCTCGTCGCCGGCCTCAACACCGCCTCCCACCTCCGCGTCTCCATCCTCCGCGTCTATGGCGACTCCCAGCTCGTTGTCAACCACGTCTCGGCGGAGTGGTACGCCCGGAGCCCTCTCACGCAGGCGCTGTGGCGCCGGGTCCGGGCGCTTAGCCGCGAGAGATTTAGCTCTTTCTCGATCGAGCGAGTGCCCAGCTATGGATATAATGGCGCCGCGGATGTGTCGCACGTAGCTGCGAGCTTGCGCTCGGATTTCTGCCGCACCGGTGGCACTCGCGTGTTTTGATTCGACTCTTGCTAGGAATGTAGCTGTCGATCGATCGAATCGATCGAGTTCTTCCGAGGAACACGATCACCATTTCGTTTGAAATATTTTTAGGACCTAGGGTACAATGCTAGTGAATCTTGTCCAATGCCATGGCGGCAGCGCCTTGGATCGCGCAGCACGCTCCCGCTCGGAATCGCCAGTTCTTGGTGGCGCCAGGACGGATTCCATCGGATTTGCCAGGAAATCTGTGAGCAGGGTCTATGTCTTGGACGTCCATCCGCTGTGCTACCGCGGGAGCAAGCCGGATTCCAGCGAGTTTTTGTGGTGGATGAGAGCGTTTCTTCGCAGGATTGTGCTTGACGATCCAGTGATTGCTGTAAGTCTCGTTTTGTTGTTGCTGGATTGGATGAAATGCGATTGTGTAGCGCAGGTTTTCGATGGCGAATTTGGGAATGACTATAGGAGAAAAATTCTTCCTTCTTACAAGGCTGGAAGGAGGAAATTCAAGCCTCTAGATCCGAGCTTCAAATGGACAAGAGGTTTAGAGGCGAGTTTCTCTCGTTTCCAATGCTTTCTTCGACAGTGTAACATACCTGTAAGTCCTCCATCTTTCATTCTTCCTTTTTCCATGGGCTAAAACGAAGTTCATTGCTGACAGGTTGTGAAAGTTGATAATGCTGAAGCGGACGACGTCATTGCGACACTAGCTCGGCAAGTTAACGACAGGAGTTTGAAAGCAGTCATTGCATCCCCGGATAAAGATTTCAAGCAGCTTGTTTCGGAAAACGTCGAGCTGCTGATTCCGTTCGCGGATCTACGAAGGTGGTCATTTTACACTGTCAAGGATTACGTTGAACAACACAAATGCGAGCCTGTGATTGAATTGGGACTTCGTAAGTATCCAGTTTCGTAAGTTTGGCTGATTATTCCAATTTTTTTTTCTTTCCAAGGATGCTTGCTAGGGGATGCTGCTGATGGTGTTCCCGGTGTGCCTGGTTTTGGACGGAAAACAGCTCTGAAACTTATGAGGAAGCACGGCTCGCTAGAAAATCTATTAAGTGCAGCGGCAATTCGGACGGTTGGGAAGCCATACATACAAGATGCTCTCAAGGAGCATTCCGTGTTGCTTGAGAAAAACTTGGAAGTTTTGTCCTTACGCAGGTAACTGGCTATTCTTTTCTAGCATCCAGGTGATTTTCTTATTTCCTTTTTCTTGCAGAGATATAAACGTAGAGCTACCAGTTGAGTGGTGCTTGTCCAGGGATAAATCAAACGATCTTGCTGCATTGCAGTGGCTGGAGAAAGAACTTGAAATGCTGCAACGTGTCTAAACACAGGTATCTGGCTATTCGTTTCGTGATTTTTTAATTTTTCTTGCAAAGATATTGACGTAGAGCTGGTGCTTGTCGAGGGATAAGTCAAGTGATCTTGCTGCATTGAAGGAACTTGAAACGTTGCAGGTTGTTTAGCAGCGGTGAACTGATCAGGCTCGAGGTATGAAAAATTTTAGCTCGCTTTATCGTTTCTTACTACGGCCTTCGTAGAATCCATAATCTGTCCTTGATGGAAACGAAGGTTGGTCCACTTCTGCAGAAACCTCAGGGTCTTTCAAATGAGGATGCTCTTGCAGTGTACAGAAGAATGCAACGTCAGGGATTGAAACCGGCCATTGGCATTGTTGTTGGTGCTCTCAAGGTATGTAGAAGCATGAGAGATCTACAACTAGGCAGGAGAATTCACAGGGATGTTTCCGAGACAGGTGACTTCTCAAACATTATCGTCGCCAACATCCTGCTCGATCTGTATGCGAAATGCGGAAGCATGATAGATGCTTGTGGAACATTTGACAGCATGCCGCATCGCGATGTTGTCTCCTGGAATTCGATCATACAGGGATATGCACAGAGTGGAAACGGTGACATCGCTCTACAGTTGTTTGCTCGTATGGAAGACGAAGGGTACAAACCGGATCGAGTATCAGTTCTTGGTGCTCTCAAGGCTTGTTCCAGCTTGATAGAGAAGGATTCGGGGCAGGCTTTGGATGGTCGACGGGAGGTATTCTTAGAGAGGAGCAGGGAGATTCACAGGAAAGCAGCAAAGCTTGGCTTAGACTCGGATCTCTTTGTCGCGAGCACCTTGATTGATCTTTACGCAAAATGTGGGAGCTTGACAGAGGCTCGTCGAGTTTTCGAAGGAATGAGCCATCGTAGTGTGGTGACATGGAACTGCATGATTCTGGGGTATGCCAGCAGCGGCGAGGGTGGTGAAGCTCTCGATATCTATGCTCGAATGCGTCGTGGAGACACTCCACCGGATGCTTTAACTTTCATCGCAGCACTGAAAGCTTGTTGCTGTCTCGCAGACGTGGAACTTGGGACAGTTGTTCATGGTGAAGAAGAAACGCAAGTCTTGAAGATTCAGAGCTTGGAAAAAGGAAGGGCCGTTCACTTGGAAGCTGGTGAGCACTCGTCAAACATCTTAGTGACCAACACACTCGTGGAGTTCTATGCCAAGTGTGGGAGCATGGTGGAGTCTCGCAGTTTCTTCGACAGTATTGAACGTCCAGACGTGGTTTCTTGGAACTGCCTCACTCTTGGTTATGCTCAGAACGGCAAAGGCGAGCAAGCTCTTGAGATATTCTTTAGCATGGATGAGAATGGTTGCGCTCCAGATCGTGTCACAGTTCTTGCTGCACTAAAGGCCTGCGTCACCTTGGCTGAGAAGGAACAGGGCCAGATTGTCGACGGAGGCGTCGTTAAGCTTCGGGCTTTGCAGAGAGGCAAGGCCGTGCATGCTCGAGCTCTCGCTTTTGTGGACGGAGAAGACCTCTCTGTTCATAATGCTCTCGTTGACATGTACGCCAAGTGTGGAAGCATGGTGGATGCTTGGCTGGTTTTCCAAGATATGGTGGTGCGAGATGTGATATCTTGGACGGGGATAATCCTGGGGCATGCTTGCAGCGGCCAGCACAAGCTTGTCTTACAATCGTTCGAAAGCATGCAAGAGGAAGGTGTTAAGGCAGATCATGTCACTGCTACTACTGCATTTAAGGCTGTTGCGACTCTAGCGGAGAATGAAGATCGCAAGCTTGTGAAGAAATGGCTGAAAAAAGGCAGAGCTCTCCACTTGCAAGTCGCAGGGATTTGCGAACTGGATGTCTACTTTGCTAGTGTCCTGGTGGATATGTATACGAATTGTCGAAGCATGGAGGATGCTCGGGGAGTCTTCGACAGCATCAAAGGCCAGGACCTTGTTCTTTGGAACTCCATGATCTTGGGATACAGTCAGTGTGGAGAACCCAAGCGAGCTCTGGAGTTTTACACTCGGTTGCTGCAAGAGAAAAGCTTGGAACCGGACGGGGTGACTTACGTTGCTGTTCTCAAAGCCTGCGCCAGCCTTGCAGCACTGGACTTCGGGCAGCAGATTCACGTCCAAGCTTGCAGCGCTGGACTGGATACAGAGCCATCGGTGGGAAGCTCTCTCGTTAGCTTCTACGGGAGGTGTGGAAGCATGGCCGAAGCCGAGGAGGCGTTTGAGGCAATCACGGACAAGACGGTGGTGGCATGGAGTGCTCTCATGGCGGGATACAGCAGCCAGGGCGACAGCCTGCGGGTCTTTGAGCTCTTCGAGGCCATGAAGCGTGAACGAGTGCGTCCAGACGGCGTCACCTTTGTCTCGGTGCTCACGGCATGCAGCCACGCCGGGCTGGTTGACAAGGGACGCGAGTTCTTCGAGGCCATGAGCAGCGAGTATGGAGTGGCTCCAAACGTCCAGCACTACACTTGCTTGGTGGATCTTCTGTGCCGGGCAAATCGGCTAGACGAAGCGCTCAAGACCGTGGAGGCGATGCCTTGCAAGGCGGACGCGGTGCTGTGGACGGCGCTGTTAAGTTCATGCCTCAAGTGGAGAGATGTGGAGCTTGGCAGGATGGCTTTCCAGTCGGTTCTCAAGCTCGACGACGGAACAGGCTCCGCGTACTCTCTCATGTCCAACATCTATGCGCGAGGTGAGTCGGATTTACAGCTCCAAGACAAAGCTCCATAGTCATGGGAAACAGTCATGGGAACGACTTAATGCTCGACTGACTGACGCTACTGTTGGAGAGAAACGACATGTTTTACTTCACTTCCATCTCAGGTTGCGTTGTTGTCTTCTTTCTTATCAGTAACTAACAAAGATTTCCCTTCTGGCAGGCTGAGCTTTCTCCGCTGTTAAGTCGGACACTTTCGGCTGCTGGCAATTCCTGAAACGTCGGGTCACGGTATTCGATAGGCGCTGGTATATCCCGCACAAAGGTGATCCTCTTCATTTTTTACGTTGTTGCTCCTTCACACAAGTCGTCCTCACCCTCCAGGAACAAAAACAAGGTGAGACCCCGTTTTGACCCGCATTTTAAAACCGTAACGATGGCAACATCTCCTTGAATGGATAGACACCAGCACAGCAGCAGCCATCCATGGTGAGCACTCTTCTTTTCTCCACGCATGTGTGGTGGCAGTTTTTTTGTAGAATTTGCGTGACTTGGCCCGTAGAAACTTTGTTTAATCCATGAATTTGCATCTTACACGGCAGGAAGAAGAGCGCTTGAACGTGGATGATGGTGTGCCTTGGATCAACGTAGCTAGTGGAAGCAAGCAAGTTAAAAAAATGGAAGAACGGGGTAAACATTGACAGCGAATGAATGAGACGATGAAAGCGTTTTGATCCTGCGATTTCTCCAGGTTTGCGGACATGGTAAAAAGCTCGCTCGCGGTGGTGTAGTAACTTTTGGGCGCCACAAGGACATCGATGTTGTTTGTGTTGGAAATGTGGTATGGTTTCTCTTTGCTTTTAGTTCTTAGGATTTTCCCCTTGAAATGGTTGTTTAACTTGCTATAGTTTTTTCGTTTCTTCAGATGGCCCGGGAGATGTCTTCCATCCGTCCACAGTGCGATTCATGCACCAGCAGTGGGCATCAACACACTCACACACCAAAAAAAAAGAGGGAAAAGAACACCGTAGATGCCTCGAAAAAGGAAGGCATTCACCAATTTGGAAGGAGCTCGCTCGAGCTTGATCAAGCTTCCAAGCGTGAAGAATCGTTTCCTTCCATCCATCAGACTTTATGGTCTCTCCGTGATCCGTGATCCGTGATCCGTGAAACACTTCCAGTCAAAAGTACAAATGCTTCTTTTGGGAGATTCTCCATGACACGATCGATGTGGGCTCCCGGCAGGAGCGCCGCCGCGCGGATCGATCCATGTGGGCAGTCGCCTCCGCGGCCCGGATTTAGTGGGTCGATCGCGGATTCGGGAATTCGCCACGAAAATCCAGGGTGGTCGTCTCCATCGTCGCGGTGAATGCCCAATGTGGGTGACGAGAGGAGCAAGATCAAAGAGGTAAGAAGAAGAATCGATCACACCATCTCTTCCCTGCGAGTAATTTGGCGTTGCTCGATCATCACATCCAACCAATCAAGCTGGAAGCTGGAATCGATCATCGCGTGCACTCCCAGGACGAGCTCGGGAGCCTAGAGAAGAGATCTTCGATGTGGCCACCCGACCTGAATTGGGAGAAGCGCTTGTCGCAGAAGCCGGACAACGTATCCCTGGCGGGCGAGGCGGGCATCGCCGATTCGAGCTACCTGTCGAGCTGAGTCGGGCAGCTCTCCGGGCTTGCCAGGCAGTGGGAATCCAGTCACAGCAATGCAGTCCGGCTGCTCAAGGAGGAGAAGGAGTCGCTCTCGTCACAGCGCAGCGAGGCGGAGAGCAAGCGGCGCCGGATTCTCGACGAGGACGCCTTCTATGCGGCGGCGTCGCGGGACAATCAATCGGTGCTGCGCGGCTCCGGGACGCTCGAGGAGCAAGTCAAGCGGCAAGTGAGTGGAGTTCCTCCGTGCCAAGCTTGGTAGCAGATCGTCCTCAGCAATCCAAGCCCCCCCGGCGAGCTCCCATTCACGAGCCCGCTCCACATCCCCGGAAGATCCACCAAGAACTCGGGCCGGCAGATCGCCAGCAAGAATTCCTCGCGCAGCGTGAAGCAATTCACTACCTGGAGTGACCAGCATTGGAGCTGGCTCGCCCATTCCTCCGCCTTGCGCTCCATCGCCAAGGATACCCTAATTGCCGATCCCCACAAACTGCTCGTAGACCAATCCAGGGCCACCACGTGCCACGGCCATGGCCAGCCGCAGTACGCCGCCCGCGGACACCGCCGGGAACGTGAAGTCATAGCTGGCGAGGTGGCTGAGGCACCGCACGGCGACGCGCTGCTCGACCCACGTCAGCACATGTACCGCGCGGTACCGCACGGCATGGACGGCGTACCGCTCAACGTTCATGGTGTAGTATGGGACGAACACGTTCTCGCCCTGTGAGAGCCACACTGGATCGCGGAGGCCTTTGTAGATGAGATGGATCATCGATTCGAGGACGCCCAGCTGCATGAACAGGGGATCGTCGGGATGCGCCATGGCGGTGTTCCAGAGGCCGCGGATGATGGCTTGGAGCTCGCGGCGATGGCGTCGGCCGAGGAGGAGGAGGGTGTGGGAGCTCTTTGAAGAGCTCGGAGAAGAAGGAGGCCTGGCGGGAAGAACTTGATAGCGCAGAGGAAGCAGTCGGTATAGGAGCAAGAGGAAGAGCGCGGCGATTTGGGCGATGGCCTGGTCATCTGGCCGATCGAATCCTCTCTTGGGTCGTTGAGAAATCGTGGAATTCGTGGCTCCGCAAGGAAGAATCGTTGTTCTAGAGGGGGAGCTTACGCGATGATCTTCACGGGAGAGAGGAAGAAGAAGAAGGGAACACTCTGTGTTTCGATCCTTTCGAGAATTCCAGTCGCTGGAGCATTCATTCGATCCAAATCGTCGCCGTCTTGGACAGCGATGAAAGCGGCCTGTGTTGCTCTCCAGTTCGCCCCCTAGCTGTTCTTGGTTCTTGGTTGCTTCTAATCTCTCTCGAGAAGAGAGAAAACAATTCCCAGGCTTTGGCATTTGCAGCTAAGCTAATTTTCGTGTGCAGTGCTGTGCAGTGCGGCAGTGCGCGCGCGGCAGCCATCTCTATCCAATGGCTGTACACTCCTTAGAGATACCGAGACTGTAAAAAAAAACTAAGTAGATGAAAGATTAAAAACCTTTACTAGGAATTTGCCAGGAGCTTTGGATTTGCTGCAAATGCCTTGTGTGGGCATTTGGGATCCTCGTCCAATGTGAGCTACTGACGGCTAGATTTGCAATCCCGCTTGGCAGTAACTGGCGCCAACACCGTTAGATGTGAATATTCCTTGCATGGCGCAATGGTTGGCGTGGGAAGAGCGCATTTGGCAGCTTTGCCGTGGGAGATTTGCGATCGTCCGCTGAGAAACCACCCCAGGGATGATGATGATACAAAGAATTTCTTATTCTTTTGCAGGAGTGGTACAATGATGCTCTGTAATGAGACAACAAGACAAGAGAAATATCTATAACTTGGAAGATCATGGTTCCTTCTAGGTATTTTTTCTCCACTACTTCGATTTGAGGCATTCTCTGTTGGTATTCTTGGCTCGACACATCCAAAACATAAACTTTATCAAAGTTCATTACTATAGTATGAAATTTTCTGTCACGATCACCATTAGTTTTGTTTTCCTTGTCACTTTGATTCACAGCAAGCCATGTTGTCCCAAATCTTTGTTAAGTTTTTGTTTACAAATCTCTAGCTATCAATCTCTTCTGGCTTAGATCGGTTTTGCACCAACATCGCAGAGTCAACTGGAGAGTTCTTGCTTGGTGTTCTTCCGTTTTCCATCTCCGTTTCACTCTTTAAAGCACGTATCCTCCTCCCCAATGATATTCTGTTTTAATGCTTTTGAATCCACCAATACGATGGCGAGAATAAGTGTAACTTTCAAATGTTTTGTTCCATCTCAGTGGAACCTTGGGTTCTTCGTTTTAACTTTGAAGTGTTGCATGCAGACACTCGCTCCGTAATTTTTTTCTGTCGATGAAAGACCAACAACTTCCAGAGAAACACTTTAAATAAACCGCAAATTTCCTGTTGTTCAAGGATCTTGTGCAAATATTCATTTTGAATGCCCACAGTATGGTGGTAAAAAATCCAATATAATACATATCTATGTATGCAAATTGAAGGAAAAAATAATTGCAATGCTTATAAATTTGAAAAAGTATATTATTTATCATTTATAATAAAATATATTATTTATATTATGAATAGAAATTGGAATAATGGTGATATGCCTACAAAGTGTAAGCATAGAAATATATCATGACTCGTAGTAAATTTTTCCTTCCATCTAAGGACAACACTGCTGACAAACATTGCCCCACACGCTTCCTGTCAAATAAGAGAACTTGAGTCAAGAAGAAATAACACGACAACACTCCTTCCCCTCCACCACCTCTTCAAAACTAGATACATGCAAGTGCGAGGGATCGATTGAAAGGAAAAATTAAAAAGAAAAGTTGATCGGTACCTGTTTGAGCCAGCATTCCTGGCGTTTGTGGCTCGTAAATATCAGGCGAGTGGCAGCCGTTCTCGGCAGCACAAAACACCCAAATTTTGCCATTCACCTCGCCCAGCTTAGTGGCTTTGGCCTGGTTGAAGCACGCTTGACAGCAATCGGCAGCGCTCTCTGTGTTATGAGTCAGTCCCCACCAGACAGCAACACCATCGTAATTTGTATGTGCCTCGGCTTCCAGGGATGATCACGTCCTCTACAAGAAAACCGAGGATTAAACCAGTACTGAACACTCCAAAGCCTGATACTCGGTATTAGCTGGGATTGCGTTTTCGGACGTCGGGTCGGCCGCTATCAACACACGATCAGATTTCCAGCACCATCTGTCCAATACTTCCACACCTGTGAGCAGTCCAAACGTAAGATGAGAGTGTAGGACGTTAAACAGGGGAGCTGAAATGAAGCTTTTATCTGCCCTAGGAGAGCCAATCACTCCCTGGAATGCAACTATGGTAAAATGCCTTTGCCTAGGACATAAGGCAATCAAGTTGATCAACTAAAAAGTATTTTCAAACTTCTCGCTTGTACTAGGCAATTTCTAGTCTCCAATATGTCAACAACACCAGGTGCATCCTCGCAAAATACCAACAAGCCCACACTCACTTCACGTCAAACTGGGCCGAAGACAAATGCAGGTCATGACCAGAGATGCCTGTTTCTACCCACTGTGCAAGACAGAAAGAAAGACCCTTTCACATCCCATATACGTGCAGCTACAGCTCTTCTTTCCCACAATGGAATTCTATTGTCACGACCTCCCACATTCATGTGGCCACAGCAAAAACAACTGCTCTCTACCTACATGCCATGGAAGACTGGAGGGCACTTATTGAAGCAACATCATGCCTTCACTTCCCAGACAGAAACATTTAGCAAGTGCCTGAAAGGCAACTTCTCTCTTTCCTCCCCTTTTTATCGAAAATCCCATGCTCTCACTAACACAATAAACACAATTCAGTGTGAAGGGTGTGCACTCCCTTGCTTCATAAATCTCGCATCAAGATTAGGACAATATAATTTCTTTTAGTGAATAGTTGTGTGCATTAAATTGCTATAGTAAGTGCTTAATTAAACTACATAAACTACTCATCTCCTCAGTAAATTTATCTTTACTCACTTCATATATACCATGTGGATATTGAAATCTATACACCAGCCCAATTCACTTCTAAAAGTAACAGTATGATTTCTTAATCAATTATTGCTGAGTGTTTCTTAAGCCAGTCCATCCCAAGATGTATGCTCTCTGAATAATCTACTATACCAAGAAAAGTTCTACTTTCTAAAAAACCTCCCAAGTTATAAAATAAATTCTCAACTCCATAACCATCTTTTAGTTGAACTTTTGCAGTTAACCTGTTCCCATAATACTTCTGATTGTGAACTGCTTTAATTCCAGTTTTTTTAAGAAGATCAAGTGATATGGCTGATATATCACTAATTCAATTCTGATTTGATGATCACTGATTCTCCCCTTATACTTGATTAAATTGTAATTACCCATGAGGCAATATATAATACCATTTACCTCAAACGTTAGACATTGCAATCTAATTCTAAGCAGTGTGTAATGTATTCAAGGTGAACCCAAAATTATGTTGTGATCAAAAATCACTGGTAAGACAGTCAGAGTTGTTTTAAATTCACAATGAACTTGAAATCTTGAACCTGTGAATTATTATCCACAGTAATATTAAATTCGTCGACTAATCATTGTGAAATAGCATCACAGTTAAAACCAGAATCCCAAAGAACATTGATTTTCTTCTCTAACCCTTGATCCCCATATAACCTTCCAAAAGCTTCTGCCGTCAAACCCTGTATCTACGAGCACAAACACCAGGAATGCTGGTACCAACTTTTCTTTTTTCTTTTTTCTTTTTTCCTTTCAATCGGTCACTCAAACTCTTGACAGGCTGATCAACCAAAGCTAAAGTTCAGGGGCCACTACCACGAAGAGTATAGGCAAACTCATAAAAACGCCTCAGTCGTAATTCTCTGGGTCTCTGGAGTTATTCGCAAATGAACTCCAGGTTCTTTTTTTTGCTTTTCTATACGACAGATTATGGTAATTCTTTGCTAGTCATTCCAATTGAAAGATCATGACTGTCAAACTGAGTTGCGACGAGACGCTTATAGCTGCTCACGGTGTTGTTCCCGTCTGCTTAACCAAAATGCTGTTCTTCTTTTCATATATTCCATCTCCAAAACAAAGAACGAGAGGAGCTTGGAGGAAGCAGGTGTGGCGAGAGGTTTAGGACAGTTCCTTGCAATCCTCGCCACGAGTTTTGGCCAATGCGATCGACGAGCTTCTGGGTAAACTTCGATTGAAATCGCTCGACTGTTTGGCAACGCCCGGACAAGATGGCAATGAAGAGTTGTTCTTGGCGCGATTATTCAAATTTTTGAAATTTGAAAGCGTTGTCGATTTCCAGCCCTTGCAGGTTCTCACTTTGACACGCTACGTCAGGGCTACGTACAGTTCCTCTCACAAGAGGTCGACCGGAAGCCGGTATCATACGGTTTGTACGCTCGAATGTGGGCACGCCACGTGTCAAATGTGAGGTGATCCAGAAGAAGCGGGCCGAGAAGACGGAGGTGAGAGAGGCTGCGCGCCAGGCGGCGCTCAAGGAGATCAAGGAGAGGATCAAGAAGACCAAGGACGAGAAGAAGGCGAAGAAGGCCGAGGTGCTCTCCAAGGCCACCAAGGTGAAAGCCCCCATCCAGCGGGGGCCTGTTTCCAAGGGGCCCAAGCTTGGCGGCGGCGGCGGCAAGCGCTGATCTATGGATCGAGTGAGAGATTGCGAGCCTGGGATTTGTTCTCGCCGTGGTTTTGCTTGCTTGTTTGTGTTGTGGTAGATGTAGGTGGGAAGTCGAGACGCGAGATTTTGCGAGATGAGGAGATGGGAATGGTGGTTCCGCTTCATCAGAGCGTGGTAAATCTTCTTTCTTCATGGAAGTTTTTGCTTTAAATATCCGGGTGACGAGGGTGTCAAAGCGAGCATCTCAAAAGTGATTCATCCAGGCCATCCAGCGCTAAGTGGATCCCAAAGCAGCAATCAATCGTTTCTCTTTTGTCGCCTCTATCTTCTCTTGCAACGTCAGCATTGCGAACAACAAGCATCTGGATCAGTTCTTCAGTCGTACAGCTAGAAGACATCAAAGGGAAACGATAAAAAGGCGCTCGGATGAGGTAATGCACTTAACTGGTCTGGGTGTCAGCACACAGTATCCCCGATGTCGGTGTGGCAGCCGGATAATTCTAGCTCGGTACTGACTGACAGAGTGATCGATTCATAACTTGATCGCTTGGGAGCGAGGAGAGCTTCTAGCTGAGAAGAAAAAAAAGATGTTGAGGCCAAAAATCTTCAAACCAATGTCATGCCTTCACTTCCCAGGGCAAGTGCAACTTCCCTCTTTCCTCCCCCGCTTGAAAGTTCCCTTCTCTCACCACAAAACACAATTATTTCTATCTATGCAAATAAGAATTCTAGTGTGAGGTGGTGCACTCATAATATAGATTTATTTTAGTGAATAATTTTGTGAATTAAATTGCTACAATAAGTGCTTAATTAAACTAAGCACCAACATAAACTACTCATCTCCTCTGTAAATTTATCTTTACTCACTTCATATATACCATGTGGATATTGAAATCTATACCACCAGCCCAATTCACTTCTAAAAGTAACAGTATGATTTCTATAATCAATTACTGCTGAGTGTTTCTTAAGCCAGTCCATCCCAAGATATATGCTCTCTGAATAATCTACTATACCAAGAAAAGTTCTACTTTCTGAAAAACCTCCCAAGTTATAAAATAAATTCTCAGCTCCATAACCATATTTTAGTTGAACTTTTGCAGTTAACCTTTTCCCAAAATACTTCTGATTCTGAACTGCTTTAATTCCAAGTTTCTTAAGAAGATCAAGTGATATAGCTGATATATCACAACCATTATCTAATTCAATTCTGATTTGATGATCATTGATTCTCCCCTTATACTCCACGTCATAAAAAGGAGGACATATATGCTGATTTATTCTTTTGTATTTTCTAGACTTGAATAAATTGTAATTACCCCTGAGGCAATATATAATACCATTTACCTCAAAAGTTAGATTATTTATATTGCCACTGCAATCCAATTTTAAGCAATGTTGATGCATCCAAGGTGAACCTAAAATTATGTCGTGATCAAGAATCACTGGTAGGACAGTCAGAGTTGTTTTCAATTCACAATCTTCCACCATGAACTTGAAATCTTTAACCCGTGAATTAATATCCACAGTAATATTAAATTCGTTGACTAGTCTTTCTGAAATAAAATCACACTCACTACCAGAATCCCAAAGAACATTGATTTTCTTCTCCAACCCTTGATCCCCATATAACCTTCCAAAAGCTTCTGCCATCAAACCCTAAATTTACAAAATCCTGGAGGGGGAATTTATACCTTTTTTTGGTAGATCCCTTTGACCAAAAGGATCACAACCATACCTTTTGAGGACGAGGTATATCGTGTCATAAAAAATAACGCGAGATCGTCTTAGCGGCCACGGGCAGCAGCGGATACTTGGCATCCTTGCCGTTTTTCAAGAGAACCAGACGATCGCATTGGCTCCGTCCTGTGGGTGGGTCTTTGCGTACGACCACGACAATCACAAAGTCACCTTTCACCGACGAGGAGCCATTGATTCCCGAGATTGCTGCCAGCAACGAGGGCCTTCGAGGCTGTTTTGCTCAGTGATCTCTGTGAGCCTAGCAGGAAAGCTTACGTATAAAAATCCGAAAGTTTGAGCTTCGAGGGCCGCTTACGCCGATCAAACCCGCAGAGAACATCACAAAGCGAAGTCTCCGCACCGTGTCATCAATCCTGTCCATGGAGATGAAACCTTCCTTCACCAGAGACGTCAGAGTGCCGATGAACTTGGTGTACTCGTATGGGGCACCATGATGAAGCAAGAAGTCATTATCTTCTGGAGAAACGAGTAGAAAAAAGAGAGCTCCGGTTGGTAAACTGGGAGAGAAGAAGCACGCATTTCTCACCATGTCAATTCCACTGAGACGAGAACTGTGTAAGTATGTGCCGGGTTTTGTGATCCTGTCAATGCCTTGCCAATCAGGGATCACGAATTCCTGTTGGCACAGTTCATAGTGCTTGGAGCAAGCCGCAGCTAGGAAAACCAAAAGAAAAAGTTGTAAGAACTCTTGGTCATTCTCCGACGCATAGAACTCTTTGGCAGGGGCCTCACCTTGAAGCCCCGAGATAATCGTCGTCATAGCCTTGACGAGCTGCGGCTTCTCGCTGTAGCATCTCCTGAAGCATCGGCCCCATCTTGGATCCTGGCAAACCTGGAAAACAAAGACTTGGGATCAGAAAAGAAAAAAAGCAAATCGCTTGGCTAGAAAACAAACACTAAGTTCGTCTCGATAAACAAGGAAAATCCGTAAGAGAAGAGATATCGAGTAGGCTTGCTCTTGCTTACCCGGCCGATACAAGGCTTGATAGACATTGTGAACAGCGTCGATGCCATGGCTACGTCGAGTGTGGTGACGCAAAACTGCTCTCCAGATTGTTGGCGACAGTCAAAGCTTGCAGCATTCTCGCGAAAACGCTGTGGAAGCTCCGGCTCGCTAGAGTCTCTGCGCCAGGAATTGCTTGGTGGATGAGCAGCTCTCCTCAGCGCCGCGAGATCCCACAACCCTAATCCCAATACCCTCCATCGCCCCTTTTACGCTGCCGAGCTCCCGCCACGTGGCGCGCGGGAAGAATTTCGTTTTAAAGTGCCTTCGTTCACTTTAGGGGTTTATTGTGTTTGTGAGAGCCCGAGCAAGCGAGCGAGCGAGCGAGCGATCGATCGAGCGATATATGGCGAATCCAAGTGACAAGAAGGGGAAGAGGAGGACGCCCGCGAAGAATCCACGCGAAATTTCGGTTGTGCAAGAGCGACGCAATGCATTGCTCCAGATGGAGTGGGAGGCGGCTGCAGCAGGTTGATCCTCTTCTGGTTCTTGCTTGATCATCCACATTTCTTGTGCAATCCAGCACGCAAGCACGGAGAACCAGACCAGGGCCAAGACGATTTCCAGAACAAGCGAGATCGGGTCGCGGCCGAGCACCAGCAGGCCGACAGCAAGCTGGCCGGAGACAATGGTGAGCGTGACGAGCCCCAGGGAGGCCGCAATGAATCGCACGACCGATGTGGCCTGGTCGATGCGCTGCTCGTGATTGTCCTCGTCGCGCTCGTCGCGCTTGTCGTGCTCGTCGTTGTCTCTCAATTCATCCTCGATTGAGAGACATCAATGTGATTCTCTGCAATCCCCGATTCATCATCACACAGCTCCGATTTCTTTCGGTTTCCAGAAAATATTTCCCGCTTTGAGAAGAGGGTCTAGGGTTTAATTTAGGGTTCCTTGAGGTCTCGTGAGAAATGCACACAATGCGGTGCCATTCCCCAGCTCTGATAGTTCTTTACAAGCCACGGTCCAGGTACTATTGTCTATGCTTTATAATGAATGATCTATCGTGTTTTCTTTTAAGGGTGGAAGTAAAGTCGAGAGGAGGCTAGTCTCCATGATGAGTTTGGCTCTTCATTTTCGAATACAAAGAGCCTCCAAGACTGGTATTCACTATTCGCTTTTGCTATGAACCCTGCAGTGATCTCGCTAACAATGTAGGTTCATCGTCTCGGTGCTTCACGGTGCGTTCACCTTTGTCTCGCTGCTCACGGCATGCAGCCACGCCGGGCTGGTTGACAAGGGACGCGAGTTCTTCGAGGCCATGAGCAGCGAGTATGGAGTGGCTCCAAACGTCCAGCACTACACTTGCTTGGTGGATCTTCTGTGCCGGGCAAATCGGCTAGACGAAGCGCTCAAGACCGTGGAGGCGATGCCTTGCAAGGCGGACGCGGTGCTGTGGACGGCGCTGTTAAGTTCATGCCTCAAGTGGAGAGATGTGGAGCTTGGCAGGATGGCTTTCCAGTCGGTTCTCAAGCTCGACGATGGAACAGGCTCCGCGTACTCTCTCATGTCCAACATCTATGCGCGAGGTGAGTCGGATTTACAGCTCCAAGACAAAGCTCCATAGTCATGGGAAACAGTCATGGGAACGATTTAATGCTCGACTGACTGACGCTACTGTTGGAGAGAAACGACATGTCTTACTTCACTTCCATCTCAGGTTGCGTTGTTGTCTTTCTTTCTTATCAGTAACTAACGAAGATTTCCCTTCTGGCAGGCTGAGCTTTCTCCGCTGTTAAGTCGGACACTTTCGGCTGCTGGCAATTCCTGAAACGTCGGGTCACGGTATTCGATAGGCGCTGGTATATCCCACACAAAGGTGATCCTCTTCATTTTTTACGTTGTTGCTCCTTCACACAAGTCGTCCTCACCCTCCAGGAACAAAAACAAGGTGAGACCCCGTTTTGACCCGCATTTTAAAACCGTAACGATGGCAACATCTCCTTGAATGGATAGACACCAGCACAGCAGCAGCCATCCATGGTGAGCACTCTTCTTTTCTCTTTCACTTTTCGCGTTTTTTTCTCTTCTTATGCTGCTGGCCCGTGCATGCTTGCTCGACTACCTTGCACTTACGCTAGGCTTTTTTGCTTTTGTAGAGGCGGGGAGCTTGCGGTGCCTCCCAACTACCAGCGTTTCGAGGTTAGTTTTTGTGTCGAGAACGTGGGCTCGTAAGCTCTTGCGTTTGTTTAGTTCTCGCAGCCAGCGTAGTTTTTACAGTCTTCCTGGATGCTCCAGGACAAAACTAAGCTTTTCTGGGTCCATGCAGAGCAGCGTTTCTGTCTCGTTATAGTCTTTTTATTCTCCTCCTCGTGATTACATCCATCATTGTTTTTGAGCTCCACTTGCCACCCGCTTATGAGTTCCACTAAGATCACCATCTAAACTTCCTTTGTTTTCCTTCTTTTAACAGGCAGGCATGGGAACTCCTGGCAACGAACAGAACACAAGCGAAGAACAAGGCTAAAACAAGGAGAGGTATGTAATCCTATGCCTAATCCTACAGCAAAGCATGGAAGTTTCTGGTCCCATTGGCACCCCATGTTCATCATTTTCTCGCTCAACATGCCTTTGTCAATGAGCGTGACCCTCCAACCAGCACTAGCCTTGTTTAATCGTAAACAAGCTGCTCCAGCCAGCAAAAGTGCCAAGAGCGAAGAGCCTTAAGTTGTGACCATGGATTTGTCACTCGTGTTGGTAGAGCCAGGAACGCTCGTGAGCAAAGTGTTTTTTTCTTCTGTCTTGCTTGGCTTGCATACTTTTTGTGTGTCGAATGAGCTTCCCTTATCCTTGTGAGTGTTTTCTCGAAGTGGCTGTCAAAAAGCTTTGAAGAGCCGATCCGATCTCTCCAAGCATGTGTTGTGGTGGCTTTTTGTAGAATTTGCGTGACTTGGCTCGTAGAAACTTTGTTTAATCCATGAATTTGCATCTTACACGGCAGGAAGGAGAGCGCTTGAACGTGGATGATGGTGTGCCTTGGATCAACGTAGCTAGTGGAAGCAAGCAAGTTAAAAAAAATGGAAGAACGAGGTAAACATTGACAGCGAATGAATGAGACGATGAAAGCGTTTTGGTCCTGCGATTTCTCCAGGTTTGCGGACATGGTGAAAAGGTCGCTCGCGGTGGTGTAGTAACTTTTGGGCGCAACAAGGACATCGATGTTGTTTGTGTTGGAAATGTGGTATGGTTTCTCTTTGCTTTTAGTTCTTAGGACTTTCCCCTTGAAATGGTTGTTTAACTTGGTATAGTTTTTTCGTTTCTTCAGAGGGCCCGGGAGATGTCTTCCATCCGTCCACAGTGCGATTCATGCACCAGCAGTGGGCATCAACACACTCACACACCAAAAAAAAAAGAGGGAAAAGAACACCGTAGATGCCTCGAAAAAGGAAGGCATTCACCAATTTGGAAGGAACTCGCTCCAGCTTGATCAAGCTTCCAAGCGTGAAGAATCGTTTCCTTCCATCCATCAGACTTTATAGTCTCTCCGTGATCCGTGATCCTAGGAACACTTCCTCTGAAAAGTAAAAATGCTTCTTTTGGGAGATTCTCCATGACACGATCGATGTGGGCTCCCGGCAGGAGCGCCGCCGCGCGGATCGATCCATGTGGGCAGTCGCCTCCGCGGCCCGGATTTAGTGGGTCGATCGCGGATTCGGGAATTCGCCACGAAAATCCAGGGTGGTCGTCTCCATCGTCGCGGTGAATGCCCAATGTGGGTGACGAGAGGAGCAAGATCAAAGAGGTAAGAAGAAGAATCACCATCTCTTCCCTGCGAGGAATTTGGCTCTGCGCGATCATCACAATCAAGCTGGAAGCTGGAATCGATCATCGCGTGCACTCCCAGGACGAGCTCGGGAGCCTAGAGAAGAGATCTTCGATGTGGCCACCCGACCTGAATTGGGAGAAGCGCTTGTCGCAGAAGCCGGACAACGTATCCCTGGCGGGCGAGGCGGGCATCGCCGATTCGAGCTACCTATCGAGCTTGGTTGGCTCCACGAATGTGGGAGTCGGGCAGCTCTCCGGGCTTGCCAGGCAGTGGGAATCCAGTCACAGCAATGCAGTCCAGCTGCTCAAGGAGGAGATGGAGTCGCTCTCGTCACAGCGCAGCGAGGCGGAGAGCAAGCGGCGCCGGATTCTCGACGAGGAATCCTTCTACGCGGCGGCGTCGCGGGACAATCGATCGGTGCTGCGCGGCTCCGGGACGCTCGAGGAGCAAGTCAAGCGGCAAGTGAGTGGAGTTCCTCCGCTGGTTGGAGTCCTTCCTCCTCCATCGCTGGATGATAGCAAAGTTGGCACTGTAGAGAAAGAGTGGAGAGCTCCTCCTCCTCCTCCTCCAGGAACTTTGGAGGGCGATGGCGGCGGCAATGCTGCTGCTTGCTCTTGCGAGAGGAGAGGGAGCTTTGGATTGGAAGAGGGAGGAGAAGGCTATGGCGACCAGGTGGAGCATTGGAAGTCCAAGGCTTGGAAGTTTAACCAGCTCCTGGGCGAGAGCTTGCAGCGGGAGGAGATTCTCATCAAGAAACTCGAGGAGAAATCCAAGCGCCTGGAAGCAGTGAAGCCGATGGTGACCGAGCTGCAAAACCAGCTCGAGCGAGTGGACAACTTCCTCCACTTTGTGCTCCGGAATGCTCCCATTTTCTTGAGCCACCAGGTAAAGATTTCTTGCTCGCTTGCTTCTCCTCGCTGCGATCTAAACTCTCATTGCCAGGACAAGGATCTCAAATATAGATTTATGTACAATAATCATCCGGCCTGGCAATCGGTACGTAGCGATCTTCCTCAAAGTTTTCCATTTGTTTTAGAACTGCTAGCTAGCGTGGGCTTTCTAGAGCTCTATAGTTCTAGAATTCGCGAGTTCTATAGTTCTCTAAAGTTCTAGCTCTAGAGCTTGTGTTCTACAGGATTTACGAGTTTTGCTTTCCAGGAGGTGATTGGAAAGACGGACCTGGAGCTTCTCCCGGGTCCGGGAGGAACCATGACACACAACTTCAAGAAGGAAGTTCTTCGCCGGGGGTGCCCGGCAAAGCGAGAGTTCGTCTACGACACGGTGGAGTTTGGATACAAGGTGTTTCTCATCTGTGCCGAGCCGGTGTTCAGCAAAGGTGGCGAGACGATTGGTGTCAACATCGTCTCCATGGACGTCACTGAAGAGGTACTTTCGAGACCGTGAAATCTTCGTTTTCTAGCTTTGACAAGGAAAAAAGAAATTTCTCAAGGCTGCAAACCGGGAGAAGCTCATACGCTTGAGGGAGGAAGAAGCCGTGCAAAAGGCGATGGAAACGCAGCTTCACAAGACAATGCGCATCACAGGCAAGTTTTTGGTGCTATATCTTTGAGTGCTGTTCTTATACTTTGGTTTTTTTCCAGAGGAAACGATGAAGGCAAAGCAGCTGCTGGCTACAATGTCGCATGAGATACGCTCGCCGCTGAGTGGAGTGGTGAGCATGGCCGAGATTTTGGCCGCCACCAATCTGGATCCCGAGCAGCAAAATCTCGTCGATATCATGGTTTCATCCGGAGACCTGGTGATGCAACTTATAAATGACATTCTCGATCTCTCCAAGGTGGAATCAGGTGAAACCAGCTTGAGCTTTTGATGGTGTTTTAATCGTGGCTTCTCTTTTCTGCTACTCAGGAGCTATGAAGCTCGAGGCTACAAAGTTTCGTCCTCGAGAGGTCCTCAAGAACGTCCTCCAGATCGCCGCAGCGTCGATGCAAAAGGGAGACTTGAATTTGGAAGGCTTTGTCTCGGCCGAAGTTCCGTTTGAGGTGACAAAGCTTTTCACGGTTGAGAGTAACTTGGTTTCTCGCTTATCCTTATAGGTGATTGCCGATGTGTTGAGAGTCCGCCAGATCTTGACAAACTTGGTGAGGTAAAAACTCGATTTTTTCTGTCCTGCAAAGCTTTTCTCGAGCTTTATACCTTCTTCTTCTTCCAGCAATGCCATCAAGTTTACTCGTCATGGAAGTGTCCGGGTGGAGATAGAAATCGGCAACAAAAAACTTCCTCACAAGCAAAATGGAAGCATTGTCGATTCAAACGAATTACAAACTCCTTGCTCTTCTTCTATCACTTCTCCCGCGACTACCACTTCCACTGTTCCACAGTGGGTAAACAACGACACTGTGTGGCTCGAGTGTCGAATTGTGGACACGGGCATTGGTATTCCAGGTCTGCCAAACAAATGTTTCTACACAGTTTAACCTTTTCTTTGATTTCGTTGTCGCAGACACGGCTCTCCCGTTTCTATTCACGAAATATATGCAAGTGAGTGAAACACACGCAAGGAAGTATGGTGGCACTGGTCTCGGCCTCGCGATTTGCAAGCAACTGGTACGTGATTCATGCTAAGGAACCTTCGACGATAACTATGATTCTTCGTTTCTTCAAGGTGGAACTCATGGGTGGAAAGCTCAAAGTTAACAGTGAAGAGAACAAAGGCTCCACGTTTATGTTTACGCTGCCCTGCAAGCTTTGCGGATCAAACGGTACCAATCAAGCTAGCAGCCACTTTAGTTTTAGCACGGCAGCGATGGCGGCGAGAAGAAAATCATCGGGAACACGGGGCTCGAGCGTGAACAAGAGAATTAGCGGCAACAATGGCGAGAGTGTCTCGTCCAGGAAGAGCTCGAGCTCTCCTCCTCATCGAAACGGTGAAGCTAGCGGTAAAACCACGACAAAGATCGATGTTCCTACCGCTGTTGCTGCTACCACTACCACCACCGCCACCGCCACTGGCGGCAATGCGGCTAAGTTGAAAGTTTTGCTCGCCGAGGACAACAAAGTGAACATCATGGTTGCGCAGTCGATGTTACGAAGAATGGGGCTCGAAGCAACAGTTGTGAACGATGGAGCCGAGGCTGTGGAAGCGATCAAGAGAGATTACTTCGATTTGATTCTAATGGTATTGCCAGCTTTCTTTCCTTGACCGTTCTTGGCGATAAGTTCTTTTTATCAGGACGTCATCATGCCCGTGATGGATGGATTGGAGGCAACTCGTTTGATCCGCGATACGCAGGGAAATCGGGATGGTCAAGGCAAGAGGAGCACGATCATAGCTGTAAGTGATCACATCTGTTCTTCATTCTCAATTGTTAGAGACAAGCTCTTCTCTGATCAATCGATCGCTGCCTTCTCTGTTTTGGCTGGAATAGATGACCGCGAATGCGCTTCCAGAGAACGTCGCGGAATGCTACACTCACGGCATGGACTCATTCATCGCCAAGCCAGTGACTTTCAGCAAATTGCAGCAAGCAATACAGCAATTCTTTCCCCCCTCTCTGCCATCTCCATCGCCCTCCTCCTCCTCATCCTCTCCATCGCCCAAGCCACGGTGAGAGACCGGAAAGAAGCTCTCCTCAAACTTGTACCATAGAAACAGCGCCAATTTGCCAATTTTGAAAGGCGGCATATTCTCAGATCCACCCCAGCTGGAGGTCGCGGGTTCGATGCTTGCATGGGACGCGGTTCGCACGATCCAAAGAAATCTCCAGTTGAATTTCCAGGAAGAAGTTTTTTTTCCCACCGTCCACTTACCATTTGCGTCGGGCCAATCCGGCGCGACACGTCACCACGTCACGCCAGCTTATATACCATCGCCTCCATTTTTTTGCCCTTCCCACGGTTTAAAGAGAGAGAGAGAGAGAGGAGGCATATTTTCCAAGAAGACGAAGAGCTCGCGACTTCGATCGATCGGACGAGCAATCGATCGATCCAGCGAGCGCGGCGCGGCGCGGCGCGGCGCGATCGATCGCCAATGTCCCCGTCAGGTCTGTCGCCGTGCGCTGCTTGCAAGCTCCTCCGCCGGCGATGCGCGCAGGATTGCATCTTTGCGCCATACTTCCCCCCCGACGAGCCCCAGAAATTCGCCTTCGTCCACAAGGTCTTCGGCGCCAGCAATGTGAGCAAGATGCTCCAGGTGATCGATCGATCGCAAGTTCTTCCATTTCCAATCGTTCTTTAGGGCTCAAAGATTTCTTTCTTCCTTCTTGTTTCTCTTCCAGGACCTTCCTCTCCACCAGCGCGGCGACGCCGTGGGTAGCATGGTCTACGAGGCAAATGCCAGGGTCAGGGATCCGGTCTATGGCTGCGTTGGCGCGATCTCGGCACTACACCAGCAGATAGCGCAGCTCCAGACGCAGCTCGCAATCTCCCAGGCCGAGAACGTTTGCCTTCGAATGCAGCACAGCGCGATGGTCACCAACATCGTCGGGCAGAACCACAGCGTCTCCTCCGCCACCACCGCCGCCACCACAATCACCAGCGAGAGCATCAAAATCTCCCCAGCGTCGTCGCCGCCGGCGGCGCCAAGCTCGCCCGACCGCGAAAGCCACCACTTTCGGGGGATCGAGGCGCTCGAAGCGACTGGCCCCCTCTGGACGACGTGCTAGAGTAGAGAGTTTTCCCCAAGAACCCTAAAACCTGGGGCCTTGTACGGTCGTTATTGCCGGACAATATTTTGGCGGCTAAACTTTAAAATTTTTGTACGGTATATATGCTATGTAAAGCCCTAGCCCTAGTGATTGTGTATGGGGAAGAGGAATGTGGGCTCGGTAGGGCATCTCGTGCGCTATGGGGCGCTCGCGGCGTGCGCGCTGCTCGCGATCGTGGCGGTGTTTAGGAATTTCTACTGGATTTCGTCCTACGCAACGGCGCCGCGGTCGATGCCTTCCTCGATTCCACTCGGCTATGATCCGCTCAAGCTGCAGGAGGTGAGTGAGTGTGATCTCTGTCCGAGCGAGAAGATATTGCGATTTCCTCGCATTTGTCAGTGTTTTATTTAAATCTGTCTAGCTGATTCTTCCGCGTTTCTAAGATGCACAGATAGAGGCGATGGATTTGCTAGAACCAGGCGTTCCAGAGATCCAGTGGGAAGAAATCGCAGAGTGTCCTGTTAAGAGGCTCGATGGGGCTGCCGTACAAATCCGGAACCTCTTGTACGTTTTCGCTGGATATGCTACCATTGACGAGGTTAGTGATTAGATTTCCTTCTCCAGATCTTTCACATTTTGCTTTTCCATTCTATAGATACATTCTCATGTCAATGTTCTCGACTTGATGACAAACACTTGGATCGACACTTTCGATATGCCAAAGGAAATGGCTCACTCACACCTGGGAATGGTCACGGATGGACGCTTCGTTTACGTTGTTACTGGGCAGTATGGCCCCCAGTGTCGAGGACCGACAAATCTCAACTTCGTGCTGGATACCGAGACAAAGTCGTGGGATCGTCTTCCTCCACTTCCGGTGCCCAGGTAAATCTTACAAAGTTCTTTCTTTTCTTTTCGAGAATGGCTCGCTGTATGAAAACACACGCTGATAGATATGCGCCTGCAACACAGCTCTGGAGAGGAAGGCTTCATGTCATGGGTGGCAGTAAGGAGGATCGCTGGGAGCCCGCGCTTGAGCACTGGAGCCTCGCTGTGAAAGACGGAAAGGCGGTAGAAACAAAGTGGCGAGCCGAGATTCCAATACCTCGAGGTGGTCCTCACAGGTAAAAACGTTTCCTTGTCAGGTTCTTGAGTTGGAAACAGTCAAGTTCAAGACTAGAGCTCAAGAACTTGACGTCGTTCCAGTTTCCAATTTATTTCTTTCTCCTTTGTGCAGGGCCTGCATTGTTTTCGGTGATCGTCTCTTCGTCATTGGTGGTCAGGAAGGAGATTACAAGCCCAAGCCCGGGTCTCCTATTTTCAAATGCTCTCGGCAGCGTGAGGTAAGTTCACACCATTCTCGCTCTCTCCAGCTCTAAATCTTTCAAGCCAGGTGGTCTACAGCGACGTCTACATGCTAGAGAACGCCGCAAAGTCATGGAAAGCCATGCCGCCAATGCCAAAGCCCGACTCTCACATCGAGTTCGCGTGGGTGATTGTCAACGATTCCATTGTCATCGTTGGCGGCACCACGGAGAAGAATCCAGTCACGAAAAAGATGGTTCTTGTGGGGGACGTGCTCCAATTCAGCCTCACGAAAATGGTGAGTAGCAGTACGAGATTCTCTCGGCCGTTGCGAGCTGATGTTTGGCGTGAACAGAGATGGAAGATCATCGGACGCATGCCGTACAGGGTGAAGACAACGCTGGCGGCTTTCTGGGATGGATGGCTTTATTTTACATCGGGGCAGCGAGACAAAGGCGTCGACGATCCTGCACCGAAGAAGATTGTAGGCAAGACATGGAGAACAAAGTTGAGGCTCGTCTTATGAGAACAGAGGGGAGAAAAAGCGAGCTCGAATTATTCCTGCTCACATCAAAAGCGTCACAGACAAAAGAAAAATTCTTTTTCCAAGGTTCGTTCCAGGAGATTATACCCCTGACTGACTGACTCGACTGACGTTTTTACTCACTTGCTCATGGCTTGAGCGAAAGAGCTAGACCAACTTTGGTGTCCTTGTTCAGGGACTTCGTGTCGACTTCGCCAGAGATCGTCAAGAGCGACTTCGGCCGGAACTCGTGCTGGATCAGAGCCGCGAGCTTCCCCTGATTATTCAGGCGAGCCTTGACGGTGGTGAGGAGATCCAGATTATACGCGCCACCGATGGTAAACGTATTCAACTTCTTTGAAATCGAATGCACCACCTCCGCGCCGACAGTGGCCTTCGTCAGTGGACTGACCGTGTGTGAATAGCTGACTTTCACAGTATCTCCTTTGTCACACCTAGCAAAAGGAAGAAAGCTTAGACTTGGCAAGGACTTCGTCCCAGACTTACAAGAGGAGAGCAGCGGTGAAGTCCGGCTTGGTGATGCCAAGCCCAGCTTCGTACTTCTTCACGGTTCCAGCGGCAGTGTCGAGGGAGACAGCGCCTCCCAGCGAGTACTCCTTGTTGCCAAAGGCCGCCGTGACGTCCACTGGAGGCGAGGCAGTCAGTCCCACAGCGCTGGTGATGCCAACATTGTCGTGGACGTAGTGAACTTCCACCTGTAGCGATGTTACTTCGCAAGAACAATCGAAATCCAAAAGCTTTCTAGCGAACCTTTCCAGTCGAAACGTTGGGGAGATTCACGCCGATGATCGCCTTCACTCCTTGGCTGACTTCATTGCCAGTGACTGTGGCATACACCTGTGTGATCGGAGCTGCTACGTTACAAGGAAAGGAAAATGTGATGGCTACGTACGTTTGAGTTTGTGTCGACTTTCACGTCAGTGGTGATGTTGTAATGCTTAAACTGGCCACAGAGCTCCCCTCCCAGAGACTCGCCTTTCCTTGTTCCAGTCGAGGTGAACGTCTACAGAGAAAGAAAAAACTTAGAGCTAAGATCACATAGCACAAAGAAAAAAAATGAACAAAACAGATGAAACTTACCAAGCCAGACGAGGTTGTGGTCGTGACAGTGAATTTGTGGTCGTAGAAATAGTCCTTGTTAAGGAGGTCTGCTCATCCCACAATTTTAAAAAGAACTAGGAAGAACAAAGCATACAAAAAAAAACCTCTCCCTACCTCTGGTACTCCTGCCAATGTCGGAGAACATTCCCGGTCCCTTGCCCATTCCTCTTGATGATCTCTACCTGCGCGCGGCAAATGCCAAACCAGCGAGCTGCGAATCAGAGAAACCCTACCAAAACCCCTCCGCGAGACGAGAAAAGCCTCTCGCGAAATCTCGGCAATCTTGATCCCGCTGGAGGAGGAGCGAGTGGGAGCGGGGCGAGAGCACACCTGATTGATTAAAGAATGCGAGCGAGCCGCGCGCCGCCGACGATGATCCGTGAAATTCCCTTCCTGCCCTAGACAGATTTTATAAAGCGAGGTTTCTTTACCGTGGTGACTAGTTTAGGTATATTCTACAGCATATTCGAATATTCGCAATCTTTCAGTGATCAAATCCCCGCCGTCAAATCGTGTTGCATTTTCCGTCACGGAAGATTCTGTTGGGAACCTTTGCCCTATTTTCCCCTACCACGAATTCCGGGCGAGGGATCGGGCGAGAGAGCCGGCGGAGCGCAGCGCGCCTGCTTCTCAGCTGGATTTTCGCTGCTCATTTCACGCGGCGCCTCCATTTCCTTGGTCCAGGTTCGGATTGGCGAGGATCGAGCGTCAGATTGCTGGATCGCCTCGCAGATCGGTGAATGCATTGCCTCGCGGCTGGGAATTCCGCCCCCGGCCTCGATTGAGCTGGTGCTGCCGAAGGGAGAGAGTATTGCCCGCAGATCTGCGGGCGCGATTATGATGGAAGATGGCCAAGATGCGGAGAATGGCATGGGTTCCTACCAGGAGAAGCCCAGGACGTTTCCAGCGCTCCGAACCAAGTCAACAGCACCCTTTGTAAGTTCCTAGCTCACTTTGTTTGCTCACCAAAAAATATTTTCCACGACTTTTTGGTGATCCAGTTCTTGAGGTTCATATACAACATGGATAAGCGAGTATACTATCTCCTCACGGCATTTAGTTTGGTGGCGATGTTCTATGTCGGAGTTCGGACCTCCTCGATCATCGTCTTCGTCTTCGCGGTGTGCACGCTAAGCATTTTCTTTGCGACTTACCTCTCGTCATGGGTGCTTGCAAAGGACGAAGGACCGCCTGAGATGGTCCAGGTAACGATTTTCTCTTTTTTTCTTCTTCTTTTGGTCAGGAACTGAGCTGCTTCGTGTTTGCAGATATCAGACGCAATTCGGGACGGTGCAGAAGGCTTCTTTCGCACCCAGTATGGTGCAATTACCAACATGGCCGTGGTTCTCGCCTTTGGGATCCTTGGTATTTATTTGTTCAGGAGATCCACGCCACAGCAAGAGGCAGCTGGGATTGACAAGTGAGTGTTTGTTTCTTCTCAGAGGATTTCTTTTTCTCTTTTTTGTTCTGGTGATAAACTGATAGTGGTTACAACAGAGCAACATCAGCATTTATTACCGTGTTGTCGTTTTTGCTTGGAGCTCTATGTTCTGGCATCGCTGGCTACGTTGGAATGTGGGTTTCAGTTAGAGCTAATGTGCGAGTATCAAGCGCTGCTAGAAGATCTGCCAGAGAGGCGTTGCTGGTAAACATCAAACTTTTGTTTCTTCGGTCTATTCTAAAATCTTTCTTGCAGATAGCTGTGAGAGCGGGAGGATTTTCAGCGCTCATCGTTGTTGGTATGACGGTTTTGGGCGTAGCTGTCCTCTATGCTGTGTTTTACGTCTACTTGAATGTGGACTCTCCGACTGGCATGAAAGCTACAGAATGTAAGTCCCTTCGTGAATCTTGATGATTTTAAAGTTTGCTTTTCATTGTGTAGTGCCACTTTTGCTCGTCGGGTACGGATTTGGAGCATCTTTTGTGGCACTTTTTGCTCAACTTGGTGGTGGTATATACACGAAGGCAGCTGACGTTGGTGCTGATCTTGTCGGTAAAGTTGAGCAAGGCATTCCGGAGGATGACCCCAGAAATCCTGCAGTAATTGCGGACCTGGTAAATTTTGTAGTTTACGTTTAGTTGATGGACTTAATGGTCTTACAGGTTGGAGATAATGTTGGTGATTGTGCTGCTCGTGGTGCTGATTTATTCGAAAGTATTGCTGCGGAGATAATTAGCGCCATGATTCTGGGAGGCACTATGGTCAAAAGATGCAAGCTAGAAGGTTTGTGTGTTAGATGTTGTCATCGTTTAAGTTTGGTTCGTTGACGCAGATGCATCTGGGTTTATACTTTTTCCGCTTGTGGTTCACTCCTTTGACCTCGTTGTCTCGGCGATTGGCATCCTGTCGATAAAAAATGCACGGGAAGTGGGAACCAAATACATGGAGGACCCCATGGCGGTTTTGCAAAGAGGATATAGCGTTGCTGTTGTTTTAGCTGTGATTACCTTTGGAGCGGTATGTATGACCTTTTCTTTCATTGAAGACTTGACTGACGCATTTGCCTAACAGTCTACAAGGTGGCTTTTATATACTGAGCAAGCGCCTACGGCATGGTTCCACTTTGCCTTGTGCGGACTCGTAGGCATTATCACGGCGTATCTCTTTGTCTGGATCTCTCAATACTACACTGACTACAAGTACGAGCCTGTGCGACTGGTGGCTCTTGCTAGCAGCACCGGGCACGGAACAAATATTATAGCGGGCGTTGGCCTTGGACTGGAGTCGACAGCCATGCCCGTTCTGGTCATAAGCGTCGCGATTGTATCAGCTTATTGGCTTGGAAGAACGTCAGGGCTGGTGGACAGTAAAGGTGCTCCCGTCGGAGGTTTATTTGGCACTGCCATTGCTACAATGGGGATGCTGAGTACAGCTGCGTACGTGCTGACCATGGACATGTTTGGTCCCATTGCTGATAATGCTGGCGGAATTGTTGAGATGAGCCAACAAGTAAGTGCAATTTCGTGTTCTATGTTTTTAACTGGAATTTGGTTTGCAGCCGGAGAGCGTGAGAGATATTACTGATGTTCTTGACGCAGTCGGCAACACTACCAAGGCAACAACCAAGGGATTTGCTATAGGCTCCGCTGCGTTAGCATCTTTTCTTCTGTTCAGCGCTTATATGGACGAAGTATCGTCTTTTACTCAGATTAGCTTTACTGAGGTAAGCAGTTGTTCTTCTAAGGCTGACTACAACTTGGATGCTTTCAGGTTGACATTGCAATCCCAGAAGTTTTTGTAGGTGGCCTGCTAGGAGCAATGTTGATATTTGTATTTAGTGCATGGTCGTGTGCGGCAGTAGGCAAAACAGCACAGGAGGTTGTGAATGAAGTTCGACGGCAATTCGCTGAGCGGCCTGGAATCATGGTTAGTTTGTTTTCATTGTTTTCCTTGAACTAAAGACTGCTGTCCTTTTACAGACCTATCAAGACAAGCCCGATTACGGCCGATGCGTATCAATTGTGGCAAAAGCATCACTACGGGAGATGATTAAACCCGGTGCACTAGCTGTTATCTCCCCTATAATTGTTGGTACGTGTTTTCTCTGGTTTGATTTGGGAGTAGTCCGATGCCTCGCTCTTTTCTTTGCAGGTGTTGTCTTTAGAATAGTAGGAGTTTACACGGAGCAGCCACTGCTGGGAGCAAAGGCAGTGGCAGGAATGCTAATGTTCGCTACCGTGTCTGGAATTTTGATGGCGCTCTTCCTCAACACCGCGGGAGGAGCTTGGGACAACGCCAAGAAGTTCATCGAGAGTGGTGCATTGGGCGGCAAAGGTAGCGAGGCTCACAAAGCTGCTGTTACCGGCGACACGTAAGTTTTTCTTCCCTGTTTTTCCTTGACAAAGAACTAAGCTTTCTTGTCCGCAGAGTTGGGGATCCATTCAAGGACACTGCCGGACCATCTCTCCACGTCTTGATAAAGATGCTATCGACGATCACGCTGGTGATGGCACCACTGTTCTTGGAGAGCTGAATGGAAAAACAAAAGAAACGTTTTAAAAGCGCTTTTAAAGCAAGCTCGTGCTAAGAGAACCTTGTGGAAGAGCACTTGAGCATTGGCTGTTTAGCAATGAGCATATGCACTGCATGGATGTGGCGTTTCAATAGAGACTAAATGCTGGGATCCCATGGAAATGTATTGTGATCCTGCACTCTTTTGAGTTTGATTGCCACTATTTGCTACTAGCAATAAATCTAGCAACAGTGCTGTGAAAGTTTTCTTACTACACTATATGTAGCATAAATGACAATATTATCTAGTTAATTTCTTAAAAAATAACTACGTAATGTAAAATTTAAAGAATATGATTTGGAATTGTTCAAGACTTTTCTAGAAGTTCTTCTTTTGACAAAGTTTATTTATGTAAACTACATTAACTAAAGCCAAAAGGACCGTCCTTTGTTTAGCGAGCCTTTTGGTTGCTTTACTATAAAGGTCGAACTAAGTTCTAGGGTTTACTTACACATGGAAAAGTCTCCGAGCCAAAAGCAAAAGAAAGAGTGGCGGACGAACGCATATTTCTATGCTTCCAAGGGCCAATACGCGAGGGCGATGATCTACGCCGAGCTGCTAGGGCAGCCTCCAGATATGATGGAGATCATGGATCTCATCGCGCCAACCGAGCCAGACTTCTTCAAGAAGCAGTTCGAGCTATGCAAACACCCCCCGCTACCATATACCTACCCGTGATTAAATCTATCATCCTTTGTAACTTCAAGTATAGACTATAGTCTGTTTCCAAAATCTATCACCTTCAGCCATGTTATTGTTTGTTTTCAAATCTATCATCCTTTGTACCTTCAACTATGTTATAATTTGTTTTCAAATCTATCATCCTTTGTACCTTCAGCTATGTTGTAACATTCCATCATCGTTTCCAAACTTGTTTTAAAAAAAGATAGTATTCCCAATTACTATTCCACGTGGCAAACCATACGCGGGCGGCTCAAGCAGCAAGCGCGCGCAAATTTTCCATCATTTTTCTCCTCCTTTTTTCTTGGCGCAAATTCTCAATCTCCATCTCTATTGTCTTGCAAAGAGATTTCTAGCCATGGCCTGGGACAATTGGGGAGCTCCTCCGCCAAAGAAACGCTACTCCAAGAAGGAGCGCTTCCCAGTTCCATGGAGAAAGGTGGAAATCCCACTCAAGAAGGAGAGGAGGCGGCCCGCTTCGCCGCTGGACGACCACCTGGATCAAGCCAAGGTGAAGAAATACCGCAAGAACAAGAAGAAGCGGGTCCCGCACGCACCCTCCCGTTGTGCCGGGGGAGATCTCGCCATGCAAGCCACTCTCGTATATCGGGTTCTTCTGCCCAAAGTTGGCCAAGCAAGCGGATGAAGTGGAGGAGCCAAATCCCCAAGGCCAGCCAAGCCTGATGCATTTCTGGATTTCTTCAAACCCCTGCGCTGGATCCGAGGCTGTCCCGCACCCCAGGAGTGTTGTTCATGCTCCAAAGCCGCCGCCGGATCCAAAGCTGGTTCCTCGGGTCAGGAAGAAACGTGTAAGTCTCGATCTTACGATTTTACATAAGAATTTATACGTGATCATCCATGCAGAGGAAATATAAGGTTCGTGGCTACAAAGTTAGGCGAGGATGGTATTGCGAGCAAGTCGGATACAAGATCAGGAACACACCTGTTGAGAACTTCCTGTGCTACTCACCCGAGGAGGAGGAGGTTGGAACCTAAATCTTTCTTGTGAGAATGTTTCTAAGGTAAACTCTTTTGAAGTTGCTCTCACGAGATTGTTTGGCTGATTGCTTGCGTTGTTTTTCCCTGGAAAAGCTGGTCGAGAGGATCAAGGAGCGCAAGAGGAGGAAAGCCGAGATCAAGTTTGAGAAGATGTATCGATCGTATTCCAGAGGCGCGGAGTACAAAAGGGACACATACTGCGGCAAATGGGCGATATGATCGAGCTGGTTGACGAGAAGCATGTCAAGAAGCTTGCGATCTTGTATGAGAAGTGGAGAATGCAAGTTTTCGAGCCCATACAGAGACAGATCGAGGACGAGCTGAATGGAATGTCTCCGGATTACATCAAGGACAAGCTCAGTGAGAAATCTTAAACTTTCAGTTCATTCATGCATTTGCCAATTTGCAGGATGGTACCAGTATCAATACTGCTCGATAGCCAACAAGCAGATGATTTTGCCAGATTTTCCACGTCCAGATTATAATCCTTTCAAGCCCTTGGAGCATACAATTAAGTACAGCCTCAAGGATGTGGTCGATCCTTACGTTAATTAGAATTTTATGGCGTTTTTCTTATTAATTGATATTAATTAAATTTCTGATCAGGAAAACAATGAGATTTACACTGGGATTGGAACATTATCCAGCATATCACTTTAGAGGTACTGTTTGGGGACATATTGAAGCCGATGAAGAAGATGGCTCAGAGATCGTCATCAAGCAACCAGAGTACGAGTTTAAGTTTTTAAATCGCAGATATGCTTTGATTTGTTTTTTCGTTTTTCAGGAAATATTATTCTCACGATTTGCTCTGGAACCAGAAGTTTGTTGGTCACGATTACGTGAAAGCAGAGTTCCCACTCGGGCGATATGTAAGTTTTAGTAGAAGTTTTTTCTTACTTCTAATACTTTGCTGCTTCTATCTATCTTTTCCAGATGAATCCTTACAAGGGAGTGTTGCCAGAGACACAGAAATTCAGGGAAAAACCTCAGGGTTTAGGCATGGTTTGGGACGTCGAGTGTCAAACTCAACCAGACCTCCGACTGTACTACAACTAAATTTCGTGTGTCCAAAACTGCTGCTTGAATTTATTTATAAAATAAGAATCTCTTTTCTTTACAAGGCATACGTTGTGTTAAGATACTTGATAATCTCCGCTTTCAAACATCTCCACGCCGGTGTTGGGGTCTTCTAAGAAAGGAACCTGGGAAACAAAAGAGTGATTCCAACACCATTGTATCGAATTTATGGGTACCTGAAAAATTCCAGTCCGTTCCAAGAGATAATTTCGTTTGGGACTTCCACGAGCGGCACTGGACAGTGTGAAGTAGAGACTTAAAAAAGAGCTCTCGAGAGAAGAAAACACAAACTAGAGACTTACTTGTAGTAAACGTGAGGGAGCTCCAATTCAACCAGCCTTTCTCGTACGATCTTACAGAAAGGCGAAAGCTGCTCACAAAATCCAGCTTTAAGATATAGCTCTCTCTTTCTTTTTTGAGTTTTCAATTCACCTCGTACGCCCAGACTTTTAGAGGCTTGTCTGGTTTGAAAACAAAAACATGGTTTGTATCGTCAAAGTGAAAGACGTGAAAGTTTACCTTGCCTGCACGCCCGAGTCTGTTATAATTTGATAGCAAATGAAAAGCCGGTGGAAAAAATATATACACAATACATTACCGTGAAGAAACCCAGTGACAGCATAGAAGGCCATTCCCTGGAAAAAAAATTTGAGGATAAACTAACAAGTCTATGTGGTATTTGAAAACAATTTACCGTATTTATCTACAAGGTACTTGATGATTTCATCCGATTCGTACATTGCAATTGGGATCTATCTGACGAAAAAACAAAACAAAAACGAGCATTTGAAAAGTTTGCAAAGCTTACCATAATTCAAATATATTTTAGCCTAAAATTTTAACCTTCCAGGAACCCTAAAGTTCTATTTCACCACCCTTATAGAAAATTTATCTCTTTGAATTTTACCCTTTGCTTTAGAGGATTTCAACCTCAATACTTCTTCTGTTTGACCATTTTTTGACACTTCAGATCGTACTGGACAGACTGAAAATGGAGACAGGAGAGTCAATTGGTGTATCGTTGCTTCGTAGACACCAAGGCGCTATGCAAAAGTCTCTTCCAACATGGCTCCCGCACTGCTGAACAAAGCTATACAGGTACATCAAGGCCGACAACCAGGGACGACTGCAAATCTCATGCGACACTGGAGTACGACAGGGATCCCACTATCAGCCACGCTCTTTGGCATCTTCAGTGATGGCTTGGAGAAGAATGGGAGAAGAAGAAATCTTTCGACCATCTAGCCTGCCGGCGTGCTGCTCTACCCTCTGTTAATTATATGCTGGCAAGAACCACGGGACAACTCCAAAAGCAACTGGGCACACTACCATTTCTGTCAGGACACAGACCTCCAGATCAACTGTAAGATATGTGTATGGTAAGGCACTCATGCGAGCTTTACATGTGATTCTCGCCACGAAAATACACTCACGCCTCTTCGCTTTCATTTTTTCTCTCCCTTAGTAGAGAAAGAGAGAAGGCAGTGGAAGTGCTGGAAGGCGAGGCCTGAGAGTCGGATCGAAGAAGACTCGTCAAAGCGAGACTCAGCGGGCAGTGTTGTAAGCCAAAGAGGCGAAGCAAATAAAGAGTGAGCGTCTAGACTACAACAAAAAATATGATGAGAGGAGCTATTCCAGGAGCTCTCAGGGGTCAGCCGTCTTGCACACTCTTGCATTTTTCTAGAACGAACAAACAGTCATTCTTGCAGAGGCAGATTCGCGGTGTAGCACTTGCCAGACGACTTATCCATTTTGGTCATGATGGATTGCGAGAGCGGCATGCTGTTGCAGACTTCTAAATGCGAAATGCAAGCTCAAACGTACGAACATAATCAATAAGAACATTGATATAGATTATTATTGCTTCATTTCGAGTCCCTTATTCAGGAGTATATATACTTGCATTGCAGTTGCGCTCCTTTTCCCTGGCAGAGCAAACAAATCATGAGAGAAGCGTGAGAAGAAAAAAGAGAAAGATTATAACCTTTCAACGTTGAAGCTCAAGGGCAGCACTGAGGGAGGAGTAGTTTCACCAAGCGGATGCCGCAAGCGCAAGTGGGCAAGCGACTACAGCACTCTGCGATTTTGGTTGGATTGCCCATAGCTTGTGTGATGCACCTCACAATGTCCTGGAGATTGGGTAGGGGGCACGGCGGGGGAGCAAGCTGCGCGGGAGCAAGCGTCGCAACCATGGCGAGCACCAGGAGCATGAGCAGCACGGACCTTGCAAAAGCCATGGATGGGAATCGAGAGAGGATAACAGAAGATGATGGCTTGGTGTTTTGCATTTGCCGCTTATATACACAGATCGAAAGAAAACTGGGACTCCACCAAAATTTCGCGGGCCAGCAGTAACGAAGGCCGCTGAGTAAAGCATGCTCTCAGCAAGAGTGATCAAGTTGACAATCCCGAGGATCTAAATCCATGGTGGGACTGGCTCACATAATTAATTATTTTCTTATAATAATTACATGTTTTAAACCCAACTAGAATATAATCATAATAATATATTGTAATATAATATAGTTAATCTTATAATTAATCTTATAGTGATCTTGACTTATGCCAGTAGATGTTCACGAAGAACACGTTCCTGTCAATTGTAAGACCCCTTAAGCACGGGCATTATATAAAGGCAAAGGTGAGATGAGCCGTGCGGTCTAGAACTTCTTACTTACGTTTTACGTGTCATTACAGAAATAGAATTTGTGGAAGTAAGAAGCAGAAGAAGAAGAAAGATGTGCCAGTGGGCCATGGGACCGTGGCTTTGTGCCAGATTGGAAGTCTTGTGCCCCTTGCTTACCGAAATGGGAGGTCCTGCAGAAGTTGGCATGAGATATAGGTGGGCAGAGTCTACGCCTCCTTTCAAAGCAAGCATCTGGAAAAAAAGTATATCAAGGGGATGGAATTGGGATATGGTTGCAGAGTTGGAGAAAGTCACGGTTGGTTCAGCTATCCTGGCGGGCCAACGCCAACTGAACGCACTGGACAGTTTCTGCTCTCTCACTGGCCTCCCAGTAAACCTTGAGAGGACTCTGCTTTTAGCATGTGGACGTGGGAAAAAGATGCTGCAGTCTCTCTACTATGGGATCAGCAAGGCTACATGCTGGACTATTGAAGCCAGGTATCCAGTGTCGAGTGCAGCGATTTTGACGTACAGTTGATGCATTGAAAGAGTATGGCCTGGTCCTTGTTGATGTCCAGGGCCCCAAGTGTTTGAGATGATACAGTGGTGATTAGGGTCTTCTAGATTGACCTTGTGATTGCATTGGCGTCGGTTTGCCTTACAAAGCTTGTTCGAGATGGGGGCTTGTTGGCCGCCTGGCATCCATGGTCCCACCAGGGAGAGCATGAAAACGTCCGAGGTTTTGTGGTTTTTGTGGCGAACAATGCCTTTGCTGCCAGACATGTCGCACTGAGACATTATTCCAGCCGATTCACTCTCTTGAGTTCGGTAGCCTGGCTGCTGTCCAGGTTGCTTCGTCATTATCGTCTCCCTGTGGCTTCAATTGTGCAGCCACGTCTGTGATTTGCACTATATATTCTCGTCCGACCAGCAGATAATCATTCGTGCTTCGACCATTCACTTGTTTGGCATGTAAAACCTTCTCCAGCGTCGTATCCCATTTAGTATGTAAAGATTGGTCGTCGTGGAGGAAGGAAATGGGCTTTTGACCTCTCACATATAGTTCACCACATAGTCCCATACTAGCTTTATTGTCCCAGTTAGTCCTAACTTTGTGGAGAGTAGATTTTGAACGACATTGGAGTGGTTGTGCATAGTGTTGCGGTGCAGGGGATTGCTGGTTGCATAGTTACCAACAAATGACAAAAGCGTTTGTTTAGATATTTAGTGTTTGCGTTTATATTTGTCTATAGCTTACTTTTCTTTACTTTCACTATTTATGGCATGTTATTCATAAACTGGTGTTGCATGAAAAAAAAAAGACCATACTGCGCAATATTGCATTTGCCAGATGATTGGCCTGCCATAACTATGTTGCTATTATGCACATTCCATGGTATGGCACATGGCACATGTCTCCTTTGATTAGGGTCATTTTTGAGGTGAGGACTGGGGCACCATGGTGGAATCCAAATCCAAGGGTATTAGTACTGAAAAATCTAATGCAATAGCAAGGTGATTCATATTTGAAATAGTTAGATGGTCTTATTTTTTTCCAATGACAGGATTCATAAGGAGGTTTTGACATATAGCATACACAGAGAAGTTTAAGAAACATGTATTGTCAATTTTAAACTTATTTACTATAGATAATGACATTTTTTTCTTCAGATTTTCGTTAAGTCTTATGGAAGAGTAAGATGGTATAAATGGATAGTCTATCCTATATTAAAGTTTCAGAAATACCTGACTAATATTTTAACTTTCTTTCGACCTGGACTGCTAAATTTTCATTTCAACAAGTTAGCTATTTTTCAAAATGCCAGTCCAAATATTTTATGAAATTTCTGCCCTGATCTCTACTGCAAAGAAGTAAATCCAGCAGAGATATTTGAACCACCTCTCAATGTGGAACATTTACACCATGGCCACTGGAAGCCACAGTCTCTTGGTTGAGCTCAAACGACGAGAAAAGCATCCATGACATCTATGAATCTGCGCTGAAGATCAGGTAGAGACGGTCACACAACGCTCTACACCTCGGAGAGATCAATTACATGTCATCCTTGCAAACAAAGCCACCATTTCCTATCTTGTTAACTACATAACGCAAATGGAATTATATGCCAACTCCATGTTACAAAGTCTTTGCAAGCCATGATTGTCAGAAATCCCGAATGCCCATGGCAGGGTTTTATCTGATACATAATTAGTAGTTTTAGACTCATTTAGCACTGCATTAACGGTTTGAAAGAAAAATTGGCGGGAGATTATTGAGGGGGTTAGGGTTTATGGGAGACTAGCTAGGGTCGCAAGAGCGGGAGAATGCTGGCGGCGCAGCGATGCTTTCCCATGACGAGACCGTTCCTGGCGGATTCAGCTTGCTCGATTTATGCGGGCGATGGGTTTCAGGGACAGGGAGAGGGAAGAAATGGGGGGTTTTCAATTTCGAGAAGGGTGAGAAGGGCGCGGGTATGCTGTGTGGCGGTGCTGGAAGCGATTGGCATGGACTCCGCAAGGATTAAAGTGGTTGGCATCGGAGGAGGTGGGAATAATGCTGTAAATCGAATGATTGGAAGTGGATTGCAAGTAAGTTCTTTGGTTTTTTGGTTGTTAAGAAAGTTTGTCGCAGGGAGTAGACTTTTGGGCCATAAACACAGATGCCCAGGCGCTGGTGCAGTCCTCTGCGAGCAATCGCTTGCAAATTGGAGAGGAGCTCACTCGGGGATTGGGTAAGAGATTCTTGACACTCAAAAGCTAGCATGTCTTTTCTTTTTCCTTTTTTTTTCTCTGGTGATTTTGTTTTTCTTTTGCAGGAACCGGTGGAAAACCGAGCCTTGGTGAAGAAGCTGCCGAAGAATCCAAGGATGATATCAAGGTGGCTGTCGCTGATTCCGACTTGGTTTTCATCACAGCCGGGATGGGTGGAGGAACAGGCTCTGGAGCAGCACCAGTCGTCGCTCGTCTATCCAAAGAGAAGGGACAACTGACTGTGGGTGTTGTCACGTATCCTTTTACTTTCGAAGGGAGACGACGATCTCAACAGGTGCGCGAGTTTCTTTCTCACCTTTTTGTTTTCGTGTGATGCTAATGCGACAGCTTTGTAGGCTTTGGACGCCATTGAGAGGCTGCGAAGCAACGTAGACACACTCATTGTGATCCCCAACGACAGGCTGCTGGACTTGGTTCAAGAACACACTCCTTTGCAGGAAGCTTTTCTTCTCGCGGACGATGTTCTTAGGCAGGGTGTGCAGGGCATCTCGGACATTATCACTGTAAGTTTATGGTCCTTCGGTAGAGATTGTTCTGAAAAATGTCATCTCCAGATTCCAGGACTGGTGAACGTAGATTTCGCAGACGTGAAAGCGATTATGGCAAACTCAGGGACCGCCATGCTTGGAGTCGGGACTGCTAGCGGCAAAAACCGGGCAGAAGAAGCGGCTCAGCAGGCCACATCAGCTCCATTGATCGAGAGATCGATCGAAAGAGCCACGGGTGTTGTTTACAACATCACTGGTGGAAGGGACTTGACGCTCCAAGAGGTTAACCGAGTCTCTCAGGTCTGTATAGCCATAGCCGATCATAAAAACTTGATGTTCTCATGGTTTCTCTCCTTTTAGGTGGTGACCGGCTTGGCAGACCCCGCAGCAAATATCATATTTGGTGCTGTGGTCGACGAGAGATACGACGGCCAAGTTCACGTCACGATAATCGCCACTGGTTTCTCGCAAACTTTCCAGAAGACACTGGTGGATCCCAAAGCCAGTGTGGCTCCGGAAGGAAAGAAGAGCCCAGCAGCGCCTGCTGTGGAGCAGCTCCCATGGAAGCGTGGTGTTCCCGTGTCCTCCAGGTTTGCTCAAGGTCTCAGATAAGTAGCTCCAAGGTGTGATATAGACAAATCTCACTCTGGAAACAGCAGCGAGGGAGAATTCATGTTAAGTGGAGAAATCAAGTTAGACATAGCTACACTCTTGGGTCATGTTACAGAGTGCTCGCATAGTATTGCTGCACACGTCCATGAGTTGCAAAGACTCGTCTGCTCCATCGAGAAGACACTGGAAGAATGAAAAAGAAATCGTTAAAGAGCTCTTCTTGCTAGTTCTTCTTGCTACTAGTACCTTGTCAGCTTCGGCCAGTCTCTGGCAGATTTTAGCTTTCTGCTCGTCCGATATCTCAGGCGATTCGACAACGTGATCGTAAACCTGAGAAGAAATCTTATCTTTGCAAAAGCACTTAATGCTTCCAAGTTACCTGAGAAAATATTTGTGAGACAGGATAGCCTTCGGCTATGATGTTGGTCACCTCCTTTTGAGCTTGATCAAACACTCCACTCGTACAGGCTTGCAAGAGGGACTGGATCACGTTATCTGGAATAACCTGCAACGAGATATCGCTAGAAATTGACGACAAAGGGATCAAAGGCTTACCCCGGAAACGCTGAGGATATCCTTGCTTGTGATCGATGATCCATAAAGCCTCGTAGCGCTCTACACAAAACCAAACAGTTCTCGATTACGCAGAAGCACAGAACTCTAAAACCTGTAGATATGTGATTGCTCGACGAAGATCTCCCTCGGACACTCGACTCAATGTAGCCAGTGCCTGATATATATATAAAAAAAGTAAAACATAAGAACAATAGGAAAGGAAGCAGAAGAAATCGTAACCTCGGAGCCCATTTGCACCCCCTCCTCTGAGCATATATGCAAAATCCTCCCGTGCATCACGTCTTGGTTCAAAGACTTGAAACGAAACTTCGCACATCTTGATGCCAGTGGCTCGATAATCCTAAAGCACAGAATGATAGTTTTACACTCGACAGAAAAGATTTTCTTGCCTGCTTATGTAGTTGCAAATGAAGCAAAATCTCGTCACCTTCGAGTAAGTTTCCATTGTACGCCTCAACGCGTTCTAGAACCCGAACTGATTGATCAGAAGGGAGCGAGAAAAAAAATTTCTGCAGATAGCTCAAACCTGTGCATCCTCAGTCATTGAATCCGCTTCGTCTAGGATGATAACTTTGAAAGGCGGACAAGGATAGTCACTGTAAAAGCAACGACGAGGTCGCATAAGCAAAGGTATAAACTCGTTTGTCCAGAAAACAGCGAAGTACCTCACTCCACGACCCACTGCAACAGCAGCAAAGTCCTTGATCTTCGTTCGCACCACATTTATTCCTCGATCATCACTGGCATTCAACTCGAGAACTCTGGTCTTGTAAAGCTGCGGCCTACGAGAAAAAAAAACGAAAAGAAATCACACAGAGAAGATTTAAAAACCACTCGCTTCTTCAAGAACAAGAATAAAAGGAAAAGCTCACCCAAAGAGCTCCCTTGTTACCGCCAGCGCAGTCGACGTCTTCCCAGTCCCAGGCGGCCCATAGAAGAGCAAATGCGGCAGCTGCGCGCTCACAGAAATCGCTGGCCTCAAGCAAGAAAAGAAAAGAAAGCACTCACATTCCCCGTCTCAAGAGCATTCGCGAGCGTGCGCACGACCTCGTCCTGGTGAGCCACATCCTTGACCTGCTTGG
>NW_003314325.1:26566-28048 GCF_000143415.4 Selaginella moellendorffii | reverse complement strand
TCTCTCCGATTCCGGACTGGTGAACGTAGATTTCGCAGACGTGAAAGCGATCATGACAAACTCAGGGACCGCCATGCTTGGAGTCGGGACTGCTAGCGGCAAAAACCGGGCAGAAGAAGCGGCTCAGCAGGCCACATCGGCTCCATTGATCGAGAGATCGATCGAAAGAGCCACGGGTGTTGTTTACAACATCACGGGTGGAAGGGACTTGACGCTTCAAGAGGTTAACCGAGTCTCTCAGGTCTGTATAGCCATAGCCGATCATAAAACTTGATGTTCTCATGGTTTCTCTCTTTTTAGGTGGTGACCGGCTTGGCAGACCCCGCAGCAAATATCATATTTGGTGCTGTGGTCGACGAGAGATACGACGGCCAAGTTCACGTCACGATAATCGCCACTGGTTTCTCGCAAACTTTCCAGAAGACACTGGTGGATCCCAAAGCCAGTGTGGCTCCGGAAGGAAAGAAGAGCCCAGCAGCGCCTGCTGTGGAGCAGCTCCCATGGAAGCGTGGTGTTCCCGTGTCCTCCCGGTTTGCTCAAGGTCTCAGATAAGTAGCTCCAAGGTGTGATATAGACAAATCTCACTCTGGAAACAGCAGCGAGGGAGAATTCATGTTAAGTGGAGAAATCAAGTTAGACATAGCTACACTCTTGGGTCATGTTACAGAGTGCTCGCATAGTATTGCTGCACACGTCCATGAGTTGCAAAGACTCGTCTGCTCCATCGAGAAGACACTGGAAGAATGAAAAAAAAATCGTTAAAGAGCTCGTTCTTCTTGCTACTAGCACCTTGTCAGCTTCGGCTAGTCTCTGGCAGATTTTAGCTTTCTGCTCGTCCGATATCTCAGGCGATTCGACAACGTGATCGTAAACCTGAGAAGAAATCTTATCTTTGCAAAAGCACTTAATGCTTCCAAGTTACCTGAGAAAATATTTGTGAGACAGGATAGCCTTCGGCTATGATGTTGGTCACCTCCTTTTGAGCTTGATCAAACACTCCACTCGTACAGGCTTGCAAGAGGGACTGGATCACGTTATCTGGAATAACCTGCAACGAGATATCGCTAGACATTGACGACAAAGGGATCAAAGGCTTACCCCGGAAACGCTGAGGATATCCTTGCTTGTGATCGATGATCCATAAAGCCTCGTAGCGCTCTACACAAAACAAACAGTTCCCGATTACGCAGAAGCACAGAACTCTAAAACCTGTAGATATGTGATTGCTCGACGAAGATCTCCCTCGGACACTCGACTCAATGTAGCCAGTGCCTGATATATATATATATATATATATAAGAAAAACATAAGAACAATAGGAAAGGAAGCAGAAGAAATCGTAACCTCGGAGCCCATTTGCACCCCCTCCTCTGAGCATATATGCAAAATCCTCCCGTGCATCACGTCTTGGTTCAAAGACTTGAAACGAAACTCGCACATGTTGATGCTAGTGGCTCGATAATCCTAAAGCACAGAATGATA
>NW_003314325.1:1389-22572 GCF_000143415.4 Selaginella moellendorffii | reverse complement strand
GCCATTTTCTTCCGGCATGCAAGCAGCTGGAACGAGAAACAAAGCGCCAGCTTTCTAGCGAGTGAAACAAGCGCACTAGCGCCATACCTCGTTCTCTTTTCCTTGAGAAAAGCTGAGAAGCTCCTCGTTGATGGCAACCAGGTCTTCGAACTGGCGCCTGTGATCGCTGGACTGCTTCTCGGCCGCTCTCGACTGGCCTCGCAGCTGGAAGTTCTCAAACTCGAGAGCCACCACCTGGTCTTGCAACTGTTGTAGCTTTGCGTCCTTTGCCGCGAGAGACTGCTCCATCGCCACTGTTTTGTGATCGGCTCTGGAGAGGTCACGCTTGACGGTGTTCAGTGTGGCATGCAAGCTCTTCGCCTGCGGAGACAAAATAAAAAACAGTTAGAACATGAACTGAGAATCACTTACAACTTTGGCTTCGATCAGAGAGCAAGCTAACATTCTCTGTTGCATTCTTCATCTCCAGCTCCATCGCAGACTTGAGCTTCTGCATTTCCTGTGCCTTGAGCTCCAGCTCTTTGATCTTCGTGCTTTTGGCATTCAAGGCTTCCTCAAGAGACACGTATTTTTCGGTGTTGCTAAGCCGCTCGGTTCCTAGAATTTGTACCATCTCTTTCACCTGCAAGAGAACAAAGAGTTTTTTTGCAAGGTGATCCAGAAGTTGGACTTACACTGTTTCTAGCACCCTCCAGCTGCCTGGTTAGCATGGCCTGGGATTTCTCAAACACGGACTGAGAATTCTCCATCTCCTTGAGTCGAAGCTCCAGCCTTTGCACGGTGGCGTTTCTCTGTGCAACAGCTTCTTCCATCGTCCGTGCCTTGGCTTGGCAATTCGAAAGCTCACTTTTCACAGACTCCAAGCTCGCGTACGCCTCCCTCGCCTGCAAAGATGCAACAAGTAGCGATCAACAAAAGCTCTGATGGAGAGATAGAGAAAAAGTTCTGCGATGACTTACGTTGTGTCTTTCTTCTGATACCTTCGCTTCCAATCCAGTGCGACTCACATCGGAAGCGGACTTTAGGTTCTGAATGGCCTCCATTTCCAGCTTCATCTCTTCGAGTTTTACGTCCTTTTCGGCCGCTTCTTCCACTAAGTTTGAGATAGTGTCTTGGCTAGTCGCAAGTTCTTTCCTCAGTGTATCATCGAATGCTTCTTCGAAATCTTTTCGCAGCTGCTCGGCGTAGGAATTCGCAGTGGCCAAGGCCCGAGACATCTGGTCCATGCTAAAGCTTTTCTCGGCTAAAGCTTGCTCCAGTGCTGCAATCCTTTTGCAGCTGTCCTGGGATTCCTCGGCTTGAAAAGTCTTCAAGGCCTCGAGCATCTCTTCCACCTTGAAGCTCTTCTCTGCGAGAGATTTCTCTAGCGCATCAGCTTTATCTTGGCTTTCCACCAGTTTGGAGCTCAACATGTGAACTATGTTCTCAAGATCCTCTTCCTGGACTAAAGTGACCACATTAGCTAGGCTTCCTTTCTACTTCAGGATCTTCAAAAGAAACTTACTTTTCTCTTGAACGCAGCCTCCAGTTGTTCGGTTGACCGATCTCTCGCAACGCCCTCGACGCTTTCGGAAAGTTGAGTCGTCACCTGTAAGTACTTCTGTAAATGAAAAGAAGAGGAAAAGAAACTAGATTCATTACCTCAATGAGCTCGTCACTGGAAAAGCTTTCCGTGGTTTCTGATAGATTGTTGTGAGAGTCCTTGACATCAAGTTCCTCCAAAGCTTTCAGTTTATTCTCTTCTTCTTGGCACAGAAGTGAGATTTCTAGCAAAGCATCTCCTAGTAATTAACAAGTAGTTTCGTCAGCTAAGGTGAAAAATGAAGACGAAAGATTTTCCTCCACCTTGTGTGAATTTCTCGACAACAGGCTTTCCCTCTGTGATTTGTCCAACCTCGGTCAAGCTTACAGCAGTCTGAGTACACGAGTCTTTGTTTTCCAGCAAATCTTTCGGTACTAAAGCTTGCATCCTCCAGTTCCTGAAGTACAAACAGTTTAGAACGAGTAACGCTATTGAGCAAGCATTACCTGATGACGTCTATAAGCATTGCGCTAGAAACATCAGTTTCATCACTCGAGTCTCCAGCGTCGACAGCTTTGTCTTGTCTTTCTACTAGTGAATGTTCATCAGTTTTCGCTTTACTCTCTTCTAACTGGGGACGAACTTTCGGCTGTTGTAAATCAAGCTGCTTCAAACCTCTGGAATCACATGTTGTTTGTGTGAAGCTGCTGCATAACGCCGGCAGTGACGAGAGCTTGAACTGGAGTAAAATAACAAAAGATTGAAAGACCGGCTAAGTTTCATCAAAGAACTCAGGTACCTTTGGACAAAAGTTCTGTTCCTGGCTGTGCGTCACCTCCTGTTCTTGCTTTAGCTTGTGAAGCTTCACGGGATTCGTCACAACGTGTTTACTAGCAGAGCGATCTTCGTCACGAGTTTGCGTGTTCGGGTCGACATTTTCTGCCTCGAAAGCTGGAGAGACGTAGAGGTACGAGTAGCCTTGAGGAAACCCCTCGTAGCCTGTTCTTGTCCCTGCAGTTTCCTCAAGACTCCCAATATCAAGCTCTCCAGAAGTTTGCAACACTCTCGACGTCGTCTTTCTGGTGAAGTTGAAAATTCTCGGGGGCCTCATCTCCCACGGACTCTTGCAGCTGCAAGAAATCTCCAGCTTTGTAATGTGCTCCAGCCCGTTAACGTTCTGTCTTTGATGATCGTGCGAGTTTTGTCGCCCGGAGAGCATCTCCTGGAGCTGCTTGTTCTTGTCCAGCAGCTTGTGAATTGTCTCGTGAAGCTTTTTCGCGTCTGTGCTAAGCGAAACGTCTGCAGGTTTTCTTCCAGCTTCTCTAGTTGTAATAGATTCTTCGGTACGATCATCGGACTTTTCAGAAGATCGTTCCAGCTCAGGAGTTTGATCCTTGCGAAGTTTGGAAGGATCCTCCAAACCTTCTGAATCCTAACACAGGAAATCTAAAGTGAGACCTCGAGATCAAATAAAGCAACACGTAAAAGACTTGAAAACCTGGTCGTGCTTGTCGCTTAAATCGTCCTTTTGGAGAGCATCGTCCAGTGAGTTGTCAAGAAAGCTCAGATACTTCCCAAGAAAGCTCCCCTTCACCTCGCCAAGTTTCTGCTTAGACACTTCATGCTTGAGCCTCTGCTTCTGCAGAAAGTTGTCAAGCGCAACCCGGTCACGCTCCATGGCTTCTTTCACATTTCCAAGAAAGAAGCGCCTCTCCTTCTCTCTTTCCTTTTCGAGAGATTCTGGAAGCTGAGAACACGCAACCAAATCAATACTTCCGACCTAGAAAACTATATCTAAGTGTCACCTTCGTGGTTTTGGGACCTTCCAGCGCTGGTGCTGTCTGATCCTCTTGCTTTGCAGTCGCTACATTCGTTCTTGCTGAAATAACCTTGCCATCGTCCAAACCTTTGGTTCTCACGCTTTGTAGAGCTATCCTGTTCTCTATATTCTCCTGGCATTGAGAGCATACGCAGATATCCAGCAAGCTTCGAAGACGTCCTTCCGCGGCCTATAAAGAAGAAAGAAGAAATAAAACGATGGTCTAAACTCAAGAAAGAAGGAGCCTTCGACCAACCTTAGCAGAAGCTTCCATGTTCAAAGCATTCTCCTCCGAGTCGATGAGCACCTCAATCTCATTGAGAAGCTTTAACTTCTCACGAGAGAACCCCGCCAAGTCCCACAGCTCCAGCTGCCTCTTCTTGTTCATCAAATCCCCACCGTGATCCTTCTTCGACCCGAGCGTGCTCTGGACCCTGGACCAAGCTGCCCTGTTCGACCAAGGATTCGATAGGAAGCCCTTCCCATTCACCGACATTGTCCGAAGAGCATTGGCCTGGAGCGCGCGGAGAAAGTTTGGATCGTGCGGTGGTGGTGAGTGATTGAGCTGCCGGAGGGAGAGGAGTGAGGAAGGGTGAGGAAGTAAAGGAGGAGGAGGAGGAGTGGCGACATTGATGTCGCTGGAGATCTTCTTGCGCTTGGCGGTGCCGGCGCCAGGCCTCCACTCCATAGCCACGCGCGAGAAGGGCCACTGGAAACCCTCTACCCTGAAATGCCTCTTCTTGACGCCATTGAGAGCTTCCATGGCTGGATCATGCTCGCGCTACCCCGAGAGCATTGCGCCGCCGGAGCTGCCGCCACTCTGTTCGCGTGACAATGTTATAGCAGTTAGTCGTTAAACCTGGAAATGGTCTGCTGCCACGGCCACCATGGCCTCGCCACGTGGTCGGCGACGATCGTGTATGCGGGGCAGTCACCAGAGCTTACGCCGTCAAATTAAAAACAAAGAACGCCATGGTAATGCTCGGCTGGCATGGTAATTCATTTGAACTGTGGCATCATGCTCGCTCGCCACGTGGTCGGCTAGGATCTTGTATGCGAGGGCGGGAATAAATTTAAAAACATGAATATTCGTTTCTTCTTCATTGCTTCGTTGCGAGGGTTTTTTGTGTGGAGGAAGTGCGATGGCGGGCAAAAGCTCGACGAGGGCAGCCGACAACGAGAAGAAGGGGAAGAGGAGAATGCCGAGGAAGGAACGTCGCGGGATCACTGAATCCCAACGGCAGCGCCAGGACAAGGAAAGGGCCAAGGCTCAAGCTGCGCAAGGTGAAATTTCGTGCAATCTCTCCCGAAATATCTCTCCCTCACTCTCAATCTCTCCCTCACACTCGAAATCTTGGCAAAGATTCTCTCTTTCTCTCTCGATCTCTGAAATCTTGCTGTTTCAGAGAAGAAGACGCGCGGGAACGATGCAGAGAGAGGAGCAGGATGAGGCCGCGAGCTCGTGGTGCTGTGAGATCGTCGAAAGAAAGGGCGCGAGGCCATGTATCGAGCGGCAATCTGTTGTCATTTTGTGAATTTGATCCAAGGCGGCTGACTTTCATCCTACATTCTCCCACTGCCTGGTCCGGGCGCTTAGCCGCGAGAGTTCTCTCTCGATCGAGCGATTTCCAAGCCAACGCCGCCGCGGATGGAGCTTGCGCTCGGATTTCTGCCGCACCAGTGGCTGGATTTCGATTCTGGGAGGGAAGAATGTAGCATCGACAGAAATTTTTAAAAATATTTAGGGTACAATTGTCCATGGCGGCCGCGTCTTGGATCGCACAGCGCGCTCCCGCTCAGAATGGCGCCAGGGCGAGCTCGGAATCCCCAGTTCCTGGTGGCGCCACGGCGAGCTCCATCGGATGGCCGCTTTGCTACTGCGGGAGCAAGTCGGATGGCATCTCGTTTTCACTGTAAGTCATTCTCGTTTGTGCTTGAGCTTGGAGTCGCGAGTGTGTGAGCGCTTGTGCTAGGGTATGCTGCTGATGGTGTTCCCGGTGTGCCTGGTTTTACAGCTCTGAAACTTATGAGGAAGCACGGCTCGCTAGAAAATCTAGTAAGTGCAGCGGCAATTCGGACGGTTGTGAAGCCATACATGCAAGATGCTCTCAAGGAGCATTCCGTGTTGCTTGAGAAAAACTTGGAAGTTTTGTCCTTACGCAGGTAACTGGCTATTCTTTTCTAGCATCCAGGTGATTTTCTTATTTCCTTTTTCTTGCAGAGATATTAACGTAGAGCTACCAGTTGAGTGGTGCTTGTCCAGGGATAAGTCAAACGATCTTGCTGCATTGCAGTGGCTGGAGAAAGAAATTGAAATGCTGCATTGTGTCTAAACAGAGGTATCTGGCTATTCGTTTCTAGCATCCAGGTGATTTTAATATATTTTCTTGCAGAGATATTGACGTAGAGCTGGTGCTTGTCGAGGGATAAGTCAAGCGATCTTGCTGCATTGAAGGAACTTGAAACGTTGCAGGTTGTTTAGCAGCGGTGAACTGATCAGGCTCAAGGTATGAAAATTTTGAGCTCGCTTTATCGTTTCTTACTACGGCCTTCGTAGAATCCATAGTCTGTCCTTGATGGAAGCGAAGGTTGGTCCACTTCTGCAGAAACCTCAGGGTCTTTCAAATGAAGTGTACAGACGAATGCAACGTCAGGGATTGAAACCAGCCATTGGCATTGTTGTTGGTGCTCTCAAGGTATGTAGAAGCATGAAAGATCTACAACTAGGCAGGAGAATTAACAGGGATGTTTCCGAGACAGGTGACTTCTCAAACATTATCGTCGCCAACATCCTGCTTGATCTGTACGCGAAATGCGGAAGCATGATAGATGCTCGTGGAACATTTGACAGCATGCCACATCGCGATGTTGTCTCCTGGAATTCGATCGTACAGGGATATGATATGCACAGAGTGGAAATGGTGAAATGGCTCTACAGTTGTTTGCTCCTCTGGGAGACGAAGGGTACAAACCGGATCGAGTATCAGTTCCTGGTGCTCTCAAGGCTTGTTCCAGCTTGATAGAGAAGGATTCCGGGCAGGCTTTGGATGGTCAACGGGTGGTATTCTTAGAGAGGAGCAGGGAGATTCACAGGAAAGCAGTAAAACTTGGCTTAGACTCGGATCTCTTCGTCGCGAGCACCTTGATTGATCTTTACGCAAAATGTGGGAGCTTGACAGAGGCTCGTCGAGTTTTCGAAGGAATGAGCCATCGTAGTGTGGTGACATGGAACTGCATGATTCTCGGGTATGCCAGCAGCGGCGAGGGTGGTGAAGCTCTCGATATCTATGCTCGAATGCGTCGTGGAGACACTCCACCGGATGCTTTAACTTTCATCGCAGCGCTGAAAGCTTGTTGCCGTCTTGCGGACGAGGAACTTGCCCATGCCCCGGCACGCATTCGTGGCATGTTTGTTCCCCCATCGATGGATCGATCAGTTGTTTATGGTGAAGAAGAAACGGAAGTCTTGAAGATTCAGTAGTGACCAACACACTTGTGGAGTTCTATGCCAACTGTGGGAGCATGGTGGAGTCTCGCAGTTTCTTCGACAGTATTGAACGTCCAGACGTGGTTTCTTGGAACTGCCTCACTCTTGGTTATGCTCAGAACGGCAAAGGCGAGCAAGCTCTTGAGATATTCTTTAGCATGGACGAGAATGGTTGCGCTCCAGATCGTGTCACAGTTCTTGCTGCACTAAAGGCCTGTGTCACCTTGGCTGAGAAGGAACAGGGCCAGATTGTCGACGGAGGCGTCGTTAAGCTTCGGGCTTTGCAGAGAGGCAAGGCCGTGCATGCTCGAGCTCTCGCTTTTGTGGACGGAGAAGACCTCTCGGTTCATAATGCTCTCGTTGACATGTACGCCAAGTGTGGAGGCATGGTGGATGCTTGGGTGGTTTTCCAAGATATGGTGGTGCGACTTGGACGGGGATAATCCTGGGGTATGCTTGCGGCGGCCAGCACAAGCTCGTCTTACAATCGTTCGAAAGCATGCAAGAGGAAGGTGTTAAGGCAGATCATGTCACTGCTACTGCTGCATTTAAGGCTGTTGCGACTCTAGCAGAGAATGAAGACCGCAAGCTTGTGAAGAAATAGCTGGAGAAAGGCAGAGCTCTCCACTTGCAAGTCGCAAGGATTTGCGAACTGGATGACTACTTTTCGGTGGATATGTATACCAAGTGTCAAAGCATGGCGGAAGTCTTCACAGCATCAAAGGCCCCTTGATCTTGGGATATAGTCGGTTTGGAGAACCCGAGCGAGCTCTGGAGTTCTACACTCGGTTGCTGCACGAGAAAAGCTTGTAACCGGACGTACGTTGCTGCTCTCAAAGCCTGCGCTGAGCCTTGCAGCACTGGACTTCGGGCAGCAGATTCACGTACAAGCTTGCAGTGCTGGACTGGATACAGAGGCATCGGTGGGAAGTTCTTTCGCTCAAAACGAGGCGCTCAAAGAGCGTGGCCTTGCAAGGTGGACGCGGTGGTGTGGATGGCATTCTTAAGTTCGTGCCTCAAGTGGAGAAATGTGGAGCTTGGCAGGATGGCCTTCAAGTCGGTTCTCAAGCTCGACGATGGAACAGGCTCTGCGTACTCTCTCACGTCCAACATCTATGCCCGAGGTCAGTCGGATTTACAACTCCAACATCATAGGAAACAGTTGTTGGAACGATTTAATGCTTCTTTTAACAGGAAGGCATGGGGACTCAAGAGAAAGGAACAGAACACAAGCGAAGAACAGCGAAGAACAAGGATAAAGCAAGGAGAGGGGAAGCGGTTTAAAGGTATGTAATCGTTGCCTAATCCTACAGCAAAGCATGGAAGTTTCTGGTCCCATTGGCCCCCGATGTTCATCATTTTCTCGCTCAACATGCCTTTGTGACCTTCCAACCAGCAGTGGCCTTGTTAAACAAGCAGCTCCGCAAGCTTACCATGGATATGTCACTCATGTTGGTAGAGCCACAAACGCTCGTGTTTCCTCTCGTTTTTCTTCTGTCTTGCTTGGCTTGCATACTTTTCGTGTGTCGAATGAGCTTCCCTTCTTGCGAGTGAGTTCTTGAAGTGGCTGTCCAAAAGGCTTAAAATGACATGTTGTCTGGTTTTTTGTAAAATTTGCGTCACTTGGCTTGTACAAACTTTGTTCAATCCATGAATTTGCGACAGGAAGGAGGTCAGTCGGATTTACAACATCGTGGGAAACAGTTGTGGGAATGATTTAATGCTTTTTTTAACAGGAAGGCATGGGGACTCAAGAGAAACGAGCAGAACACAAGCAAAGAACAGCGAAGAACAAGGATAAAGCAAGGAGAGGGGAAGCGGTTTAAAGGTATGTAATCGTTGCGTAATCCTACAGCAAAGCATGGAAGTTTCTGGTCCCATTGGCCCCCAATGTTCATCATTTTCTCGCTCAGCATGCCTTCCAACCAGCAGTGGCCTTGTTAAACAAGCAGCTCCGCAAGCTTACCATGGATTTGTCACTCATGTTGGTAGAGCCACAAAAGTTCGTGTTTCCTCTCGTTTTTCTTCTGTTTTGCTTGCTTGCATACTTTTCGTGTGTCGAATGAGCTTCCCTTATTCTGGCTGTCCAAAAGGTTTAAAATGCCATGTTGTCTGGATAATTTGCGTGACTTGTCTTGTAGAAACTTTGTTTAATCCATGAATTTGCATCTTACACGACAAGAAGGAGAGCGCTTGAACGTGGATGATGGTGTGCTTTGGATCAACGTAGCCAGTGGAAGTTAGGAAAATGGAAGAACGAGGTAAAAACATTGACAGCAAAAGAAATGATCCTGTGATCTCCAGGTTTGCGGACACTGGAAACACTCGGTCTCGGCGATGAGGTTACTTTTTGGCGCAACAAGGACATCGATGTTCACTTGGTTGCTAACAAGAGGATGTTCTCGAGCTCAAAGGGTTGAACACGTAACAAATAAAAGGGAAAGAGTTGACGGCTTATAAATTCCCACACTCTAGGATTTTGGGAATTTAGGGTTTGATGGCAGAAACTTTTGGAAGGCTATCTGGGGATCATGGGTTGGAGAGGAAAATCAATGTTTTTTGGGATTCTGGTTGTGACCGTGATATTATCTCACAGAAATTAGTAGATGAATTCAATATTACTGTGGACAGTAATTCAGAAGTTAAAGATTTCAAGTTTATGGTGGAGGATTGTGAATTTAGAACAAGTTTGACTGTAAAACCATTGATTCTTGATCATGATATAATTTTGGGTTCACCTTGGATACATCAACATTGCTTAGAGTTAGACTGCAGTGGCACTATAAACAGTTTAACTTTTGAGGTCAATAATTCTATATATTGCCTCAAGGAGATTGATGGTACCCTTGATGATCACTACCAATTATATAAGTGCAGAAAATACAAGAAAATAAATCAACATATATGTACTACTTTTCATTATGCAGAATACAGTGGGAGAATCAATGATCATCACATCACAATTGCATTTGATAATGGTTCTGATTGGTCAGCTATAACACTTCAACTTCTCAAGAAACTTGGGCTCAAAGCAATTCGTGATTACAAGTATTTTACAAAAAGATTAACTGCAGATGTGCAAATGAAAGATGGTTATGGAATTGAGAATTTAACGTATAAAATGGGAAGCTTTTCAGAAAGTACAGATTTTATTGGTATAAAAGAGAATATAGATACCATATTTTTGGGGATGAATTGGCTTAAGAAGCACTCAGCAATAATTGACTTCAGGAATCATATTGTTACTTTTAAATCTAGTGAATTGGGTTGCTGGTATAGACTTCAATATCCAAATGGTGTATTTGAAGTCAGTAAAGATAGATTTGTTACTGAGACAGATAGTTTATGTTGGTGCCACCAAAAAAAAAGGGCCTCAGTCTTGGTTATGGCAAAGGCAAGCAAGCTCTGGAGCAATTCTTTAGGATGGACAAGAATGGTTCTCCAAATCACATCACAATTCTTACTGCACAGGATCAGATTGTTGACCAATACATTGTTAAGCTTGGAGTTTTTGAGTTCTAAAGGCAAAGCCGTGCATGCTTGAGCTCTGGCTTTTGTGGACCAAGGGGACCTCTCTCATGGACATATACCTCTCTGGACATGTGTCATAACATAAATTGTTTTATATTTTGATTCTGTTTGAATAAATATTATCATAAGTAGAAATACTTTGCTACACATTGCTACATTCAATGCTTAGTTTGTTTAATAGTAGTGTTATTTCTCTAAATTAATCCAATTGATCAATTAAAGTTTATAATTTTTAACATGTTGATAATGTATAAACACAAGATTAATCTTATTGAATATGATAGTAGAATAAACTAGAATATCCTAGAAAGCGTTTAGTGTTTATATAAATTAAAACAATATTTATAAATTAGAGATACAAGATTAATCTAAATGAATAACAACTGTTAGATGGTAGAATATCCTAGAATATTCAAGCATATTCTAGGTATAATCACTATCCCCTTATAGGTTTGGTTAAGCAAACAAATAATTTGGTGCACGTTGCATGCAATAATACTTAATTCTTAATAGTAATATTATTTTTATTTATTAATCCATTTGATCAAATAAACTTTTATAATTATAAAGATATTGATAATTTATAGACACAAGATTAATCTTATTTAATATCAACCATTTGACTGTAGAATAAACTAGAATATATTAAGAAGTGTTTAGGAAAGTTTACAAGATTAATTTAATTGAATAACAACTGTTAGAAAATATCTTAAAATATCCAAGCATATTTTAGATATATCCACTACCCTTCTACAGGTTTGCTTATGAAAACCAAAAATTTAGATAAATTGAAAACTACAAATAAAATTTTCACTAAAAAATATAACATATATATTTATACATATGTATAAAGTTTTACAGAAAGAGAATGATTATTTATATTTTCAAAATAATATTATAGTTATAAAGAATACTCACTATTAAAAAATATTATTCATTTTTTTAATTTGAAACAATTATGGTTTCATTTATATTAACCCAAATTAAACGCCAGGTATATCTTATTTATATTTACATTATTGTTATTTTATTAGTTTTTTATTTAGCATTGGATTGAAATATTATTGGATATTCGTGGTATATTTGATTGAAATTATTTATTAAAATTGTCTAACACTAAGCACCAACATAGATTAGAACTTTGAACAACTATAATATTTCATTTAGTATTTCTTATGACAAAAATTTATCCAAATTTTCTACATAGTTTTCTTTTTTTCTAAATGTATAAAATACAAACTTATGACTTGGAATAAATACATGTCTATACATGGCATGCACCATTATTTTGAAGATTACTAAACTACTTAAGTGTTACCTCTGATTTGTGATCTCTGGCTCCATCGTAACTTGATCATAACTTGATCAAGGAGGCAGACTTATACTATGTACATACCAAAACAATCACCTTTGTGCTAACTTTCACATATACTAAAGAAAATTACATATATAACTTGTAGTCAATTTCCCATAATTAATGTAGTCGTTCCCACGTTCTATTTCTTCAAAAGAATTACCAACAATGGAAAGGCATGAAAAGACCATAATCTGGTAATGCAAAACAAACCAAACAAAATGGACTGTGCTAAAAAAGTATTTATTAAATTTGTGGTCAAAATGAGCACCAACACAAACTACTCATCTCTTTGCCAAATCTATCTTTACTTGCTTCATATATACCAGATGGGTATTGAAATCTATACCAACAATCCAACTCTTTGGATATAAAAGTAGCAATATGATTCCTGTAGTTAATTATTGCTGAGTGATTATGAAGCCAGTCAATCCCAAGAAATATGGTTTCTCTATAATCTTCTAGACCAATAAAATTTCTTCTTTCTAAAAAGTTTAGTTATAACATACCAATTCCATAACTTTCATTTGAACTTATGGAGTTAGCCTTTCTGCAAAATACTTGGAATCGTGAACTACTTTAACCCCGAGTTTCCTGATAAGTATTCCAGAACTTGCACAACCATTATCTATTTCAATTCTGATTTTCTGATCATTGATTTCCCACAGTATGTATATGTTGATTTATTCTCTTGTATTTTTCTGGTCTTAGATAAGTTGTAATCACCCATGAGGCAATATGTAGTCCTCAAATGTTAGAGTATTTATTATGCTATTGCAGTCTAACTCTAAGCAATGTTTATGTATCCAAGGTGAACCTAAAATTATATCATAATCAAGAATCATTGGTAATACAGTCAAAGTCCTCATAACTTCACTCATAAACTTTGAGTTACTGTTAATAGTAATATTAAACTCATCCTTTGCCATCAAACCCTAAATTTACAAATTTTATGGATTAGATCCTTGAGGGGCTTTTGCTAGTCAACAACTTACACATGGTTCCACCATACAAGGAGAATAGCAAAAAGAACTTTCTCAACTTTTCCAATTGTTGGTTGTGCTGCAGCACGCAGCATTCAAAGAACGTACCCTAATTTACCTTAAGAAACCGGAAAAATTAGTCCGTTACACTCGGGCATGAGCTCCAAAAAATTTCAAGCGCCTCCATGATGATCATTCCGGGATATGCCTCGATTGTGTTCCAACGTCGCTCAAAGCTCCTCGAGTCCACCAGCTTGCTCGCCTATTGGCCACGATTCGTATACGTTGCGAATAGCCTCTCGGGTTTAAGTTTCTGCTTAGACGCTTCATGCTTGAGCCTCTGCTTCTGCAGAAAGTTGTCAAGTGCAACCCGGTCACGCTCCATAGCTTCTTTCACACTTCCCAGAACGAAGGGCCTCTCCTTCTCTCTTTACTTTTCGGTAGAGCTATCCTGTTCTGTATATTCTCCTAGGATTGAGAGCATACGCAGATATCCAGCAAGCTTTGAAGACGTCCTTCCACGGCCTAGAAAGAAGAAAGAAATAATAAAACGATGGTTTAAACTCAAGAAAGAAGGAGCCTTCGACCAACCTTAGCAGAAGCTTCCATGTTCAAAGCATTCTCCTTGGAGTCGATAAGCGCCTCAATCTCATTGAGAAGCTTTAACTTCTCACTAGAGAACCCCCCGAAGTCCCACAGCTTCAGCTGCCTCTTCTTGTTCATCAAATCCCCACCATGATCCTTCTTCGAGCCGAGTGCTCTGGACCATGGACCAAGCTGCCCTGTTTGACCAAGGATTCTATCGGAAGCCCTTCCCATTCACCGACATTGTCCGAAGAGCATTAGCCTAGGAAAAGGAGTGGCGACATTGATGTCCCTGGAGATCTTCTTGCACTTGGTCGTGCCGGCGCCAGGCCGTGCGAGAAGGGCCACTGGAAAGCCTCTGCCCTGGAATGCCTCTTCTTGACGCCATTGAGAGCTTCCATGGCTGGGTCATGCTCGCGCTACCACCGAGGCTGCCGGAGCTGCTGCCACTCGCAGTTAGTTGTTAAACCTGGAAATGTCCCGCCCAAGTCGAAGTATATTCGTTCATTTGAAATTTAAAACAAAAATGTTTGCCTCGTAAACTTCCGGAGATACAGAAAACTCGGCAGTTCGTCAATGTTTCTCGGCGAGATTGGACTTGATCTGGAATCATACAAGAGCTTGCTATGAATAGTTTGATCTAGGCGCGAACCTTAGTTAGCGGTGGAATTGCTGTCTCCATACCTCGAGATTTTTCTCGAACGAAGGTTCCAACGCGATTGTAGAAAAGCTTGCCCTGGGGTCAAGCTCGTACCTTGACACTGGACTCATTCTCGAGCTCCCATTCTCATCGTCGGTCGCACAGAGAGCTTAATCCGATGGAAGATAGGGGCGGCGGATTTGCGTCGGTCAGCCTCTTCGAGCATCGGATCGCCCCATTGTTGCGAGAGCCTAGTCTAGCCAGTGAAGAAAAATATCTTACTGAAAGAAAGATCACATTGACCATCTGGAGGTGTTGGATCACATAAAATCCTGGAGTATTCTTCTTGTTACGTTCGATCCAAGCCGATCAAACGTCTTGGGTGTAGAGGTTGTCTGGAAGACAATCCTAGCAGCCTGGCAGCATGACACCTGATCTCTCTGTCAAGAACTCCTATGGAAGTGCTTAAGCCTTGGTTCCCGCAAACTCCTCGTGGCGATTCGGTTTAAGCGGTCTACCAGCCTTCTCGCAATCTGGCTGCCGGATTGGCTTCAGTTCACTACGAGGCATGTCCTCCGTTTTCTAGTGTCTAGACAAGGCGGCGCCAGCAAAGCTAAGTTAAGTTCGCGCGGTTACTTCATCTGACTTTTCAGAAGATCGTTCCAGCTCAGGAGTTTGATCCTTGCGAAGTTTGGAAGGATCCTCCAAACCTTCTGAATCCTAACACAGGAAATCTAAAGTGAGACCTCGAGATCAAATAAAGCAACACGTAAAAGACTTGAAAACCTGGTCGTGCTTGTCGCTTAAATCGTCCTTTTGGAGAGCATCGTCCAGTGAGTTGTCAAGAAAGCTCAGATACTTCCCAAGAAAGCTCCCCTTCACCTCGCCAAGTTTCTGCTTAGACACTTCATGCTTGAGCCTCTGCTTCTGCAGAAAGTTGTCAAGCGCAACCCGGTCACGCTCCATGGCTTCTTTCACATTTCCAAGAAAGAAGCGCCTCTCCTTCTCTTTTTCCTTTTCGAGAGACTCCTGCTTCGTGAAATCTCTCTTCATCGTTTCTGGAAGCTGAGAACACGCAACCGAATCAATACTTCCGACCTAGAAAACTATATCTAAGTGTCACCTTCGTGGTTTTGGGACCTTCCAGCGCTGGTGCTGTCTGATCCTCTTGCTTTGCAGTCGCTACATTCGTTCTTGCTGAAATAACCTTGCCATCGTCCAAACCTTTGGTTCTCACGCTTTGTAGAGCTATCCTGTTCTCTATATTCTCCTGGCATTGAGAGCATACGCAGATATCCAGCAAGCTTCGAAGACGTCCTTCCGCGGCCTATAAAGAAGAAAGAAGAAATAAAACGATGGTCTAAACTCAAGAAAGAAGGAGCCTTCGACCAACCTTAGCAGAAGCTTCCATGTTCAAAGCATTCTCCTCCGAGTCGATGAGCGCCTCAATCTCTTTGAGAAGCTTTAACTTCTCACGAGAGAACCCCGCCAAGTCCCACAGCTCCAGCTGCCTCTTCTTGTTCATCAAATCCCCACCGTGATCCTTCTTCGACCCGACCCTGGACCAAGCTGCCCTGTTCGACCAAGGATTCGATAGGAAGCCCTTCCCATTCACCGACATTGTCCGAAGAGCATTGGCCTGGAGCGCGCGGAGAAAGTTTGGATCGTGCGGTGGTGGTGAGTGATTGAGCTGCCGGAGGGAGAGGAGTGAGGAAGGGTGAGGAAGTAAAGGAGGAGGAGGAGGAGTGGCGACATTGATGTCGCTGGAGATCTTCTTGCGCTTGGCGGTGCCGGCGCCAGGCCTCCACTCCATAGCCACGCGCGAGAAGGGCCACTGGAAACCCTCTACCCTGAAATGCCTCTTCTTGACGCCATTGAGAGCTTCCATGGCTGGATCATGCTCGCGCTACCCCGAGAGCATTGCGCCGCCGGAGCTGCCGCCACTCTGTTCGCGTGACAATGTTATAGCAGTTAGTCGTTAAACCTGGAAATGGTCTGCTGCCACGGCCACCATGGCCTCGCCACGTGGTCGGCGACGATCGTGTATGCGGGGCAGTCACCAGAGCTTACGCCGTCAAATTAAAAACAAAGAACGCCATGGTAATGCTCGGCTGGCATGGTAATTCATTTGAATCGCTCGCCTCGCCACGTGGTCGGCTAGGATCTTGTATGCGAGGGCGGGAATAAATTTAAAAACATGAATATTCGTTTCTTCTTCATTGCTTCGTTGCGAGGGTTTTTTGTGTGGAGGAAGTGCGATGGCGGGCAAAAGCTCGACGAGGGCAGCCGACAACGAGAAGAAGGGGAAGAGGAGAATGCCGAGGAAGGAACGTCGCGGGATCAGTGAATCCCAACGGCAGCGCCAGGACAAGGAAAGGGCCAAGGCTCAAGCTGCGCAAGGTGAAATTTCGTGCAATCTCTCCCGAAATATCTCTCCCTCACTCTCAATCTCTCCCTCACACTCGAAATCTTGGCAAAGATTCTCTCTTTCTCTCTCGATCTCTGGCTCGCGAGCTGAAATCTTGCTGTTTCAGAGAAGAAGACGTCCAAGAATCGTGATGCAGCGAGGGGAGCAGGAGCAGGATGAGGCCGAGCTCGTGGTGCTGTGAGATCGTCGAAAGAAAGGGCGCGAGGCCATGTATCGAGCGGCAATCTGTTGTCATTTTGTGAATTTGATCCAAGGCGGCTGACTTTCATCCTCCATTCTCCCACTGCCTGGTCCGGGCGCTTAGCCGCGAGAGTTCTCTCTCGATCGAGCGATTTCCAAGCCAACGCCGCCGCGGATGGAGCTTGCGCTCGGATTTCTGCCGCACCAGTGGCTGGATTTCGATTCTGGGAGGGAAGAATGTAGCATCGACAGAAATTTTTAAAAATATTTAGGGTACAATTGTCCAGATGCTCTCAAAGAGCATTCCGTGTTGCTTGAGAAAAACTTGGAAGTTTTGTCCTTACGCAGGTAACTGGCTATTCTTTTCTAGCATCCAGGTGATTTTCTTATTTCCTTTTTCTTGCAGAGATATTGACGTAGAGCTGGTGCTTGTCGAGGGATAAGTCAAGCGATCTTGCTGCATTGAAGGAACTTGAAACGTTGCAGGTTTTTTAGCAGCGGTGAACTGATCAGGCTCAAGGTATGAAAATTTTGAGCTCGCTTTATCGTTTCTTACTACGGCCTTCGTAGAATCCATAGTCTGTCCTGATGGAGCGAAGGTTGGTCCACTTCTGCAGAAACCTCAGGGTCTCTCAAATGAAGTGTACAGACGAATGCAACGTCAGGGATTGAAACCAGCCATTGGCATTGTTGTTGGTGCTCTCAAGGTATGTAGAAGCATGAGAGATCTACAACTAGGCAGGAGAATGAACAGGGATGTTTCCGAGACAGGTGACTTCTCAAACATTATCGTCGCCAACATCCTGCTTGATCTGTACGCGAAATGCGGAAGCATGATAGATGCTCGTGGAACATTTGACAGCATGCCGCATCGCGATGTTGTCTCCTGGAATTCGAGCGTACAGGGATATGATATGCACAGAGTGGAAATGGTGAAATGGCTCTACAGTTGTTTGCTCCTCTGGGAGACGAAGGGTACAAACCGGATCGAGTATCAGTTCCTGGTGCTCTCAAGGCTTGTTCCAGCTTGATAGAGAAGGATTCCGGGCAGGCTTTGGATGGTCAACGGGTGGTATTCTTAGAGAGGAGCAGGGAGATTCACAGGAAAGCAGTAAAACTTGGCTTAGACTCGGATCTCTTCGTCGCGAGCACCTTGATTGATCTTTACGCAAAATGTGGGAGCTTGACAGAGGCTCGTCGAGTTTTCGAAGGAATGAGCCATCGTAGTGTGGTGACATGGAACTGCATGATTCTCGGGTATGCCAGCAGCGGCGAGGGTGGTGAAGCTCTCGATATCTATGCTCGAATGCGTCGTGGAGACACTCCACCGGATGCTTTAACTTTCATCGCAGCGCTGAAAGCTTGTTGCCGTCTTGCGGACGAGGAACTTGCCCATGCCCCGGCACGCATTCGTGGCATGTTTGTTCCCCCATCGATGGATCGATCAGTTGTTCATGGTGAAGAAGAAACGGAAGTCTTGAAGATTCAGAGCTTCGAAAAAGGAAGGGCCGTTCGCTTGGAAGCTGGTAAGCACTATTCAAACATCTTAGTGACCAACACACTTGTGGAGTTCTATGCCAACTGTGGGAGCATGGTGGAGTCTCGCAGTTTCTTTGACAGTATTGAACGTCCAGACGTGGTTTCTTGGAACTGCCTCACTCTTGGTTATGCTCAGAACAGCAAAGGCGAGCAAGCTCTTGAGATATTCTTTAGCATGGACGAGAATGGTTGCGCTCCAGATCGTGTCACAGTTCTTGCTGCACTAAAGGCCTGTGTCACCTTGGCTGAGAAGGAACAGGGCCAGATTGTCGACGGAGGCGTCGTTAAGCTTCGGGCTTTGCAGAGAGGCAAGGCCGTGCATGCTCGAGCTCTCGCTTTTGTGGACGGAGAAGACCTCTCGGTTCATAATGCTCTCGTTGACATGTACGCCAAGTGTGGAGGCATGGTGGATGCTTGGCTGGTTTTCCAAGATATGGTGGTGCGACTTGGACGGGGATAATCCTGGGGTATGCTTGCGGCGGCCAGCACAAGCTCGTCTTACAATCGTTCGAAAGCATGCAAGAGGAAGGTGTTAAGGCAGATCATGTCACTGCTACTGCTGCATTTAAGGCTGTTGCGACTCTAGCAGAGAATGGAGACCGCAAGCTTGTGAAGAAATAGCTGGAGAAAGGCAGAGCTCTCCACTTGCAAGCCGCAAGGATTTGCGAACTGGATGACTACTTTTCGGTGGATATGTATACCAAGTGTCAAAGCACGGCGGAAGTCTTCACAGCATCAAAGGCCCCTTGATCTTGGGATATAGTCGGTTTGGAGAACCCGAGCGAGCTCTGGAGTTCTACACTCGGTTGCTGCACGAGAAAAGCTTGTAACCGGACGTACGTTGCTGCTCTCAAAGCCTGCGCTGAGCCTTGCAGCACTGGACTTCGGGCAGCAGATTCACGTACAAGCTTGCAGTGCTGGATTGGATACAGAGGCATCGGTGGGAAGTTCTTTCTCTCAAAACGAGGCGCTCAAAGAGCGTGGCCTTGCAAGGTGGACGCGGTGGTGTGGATGGCATTCTTAAGTTCGTGCCTCAAGTGGAGAAATGTGGAGCTTGGCAGGATGGCCTTCAAGTCGGTTCTCAAGCTCGACGATGGAACAGGCTCTGCGTACTCTCTCACGTCCAACATCTATGCCCGAGGTCAGTCGGATTTACAACTCCAACATCATAGGAAACAGTTGTTGGAACGATTTAATGCTTCTTTTAACAGGAAGGCATGGGGACTCAAGAGAAAGGAACAGAACACAAGCGAAGAACAGCGAAGAACAAGGATAAAGCAAGGAGAGGGGAAGCGGTTTAAAGGTATGTAATCGTTGCCTAATCCTACAGCAAAGCATGGAAGTTTCTGGTCCCATTGGCCCCCGATGTTTATCATTTTCTCGCTCAACATGCCTTTGTGACCTTCCAACCAGCAGTGGCCTTGTTAAACAAGCAGCTCCGCAAGCTTACCATGGATATGTCACTCGTGTTGGTAGAGCCACAAACGCTCGTGTTTCCTCTCGTTTTTCTTCTGTCTTGCTTGGCTTGCATACTTTTCGTGTGTCGAATGAGCTTCCCTTCTTGCGAGTGAGTTCTTGAAGTGGCTGTCCAAAAGGCTTAAAATGACATGTTGTCTGGTTTTTTGTAAAATTTGCGTCACTTGGCTTGTACAAACTTTGTTCAATCCATGAATTTGCGACAGGAAGAAGAGCGCTTGAACGTGGATGATGGTGTGCTTTGGATCAACGTAGCCAGTGGAAGTTAGAAAAATGGAAGAACGAGGTGAAAACATTGACAGCGAAAGAAAGCTTTTTGATCCTGTGATCTCCAGGTTTGCGGATACGGTGAAAAAACTCAGTTTTGGTGGTGTAGTAACTTTTTGACTTTGTAGGGTTGAACACGCAACAAATAAAAGGGAAAGAGTTGACGGCTTATAAATTCCCACACTCTAGGATCTGTAGGGTAGGGAATTTAGGGTTTGATGGCAGAAACTTTTGGAAGGTTATCTGGGGATCATGGGTTGGAGAGGAAAATCAATGTTTTTTGGGATTCTGGTTGTGACCGTGATATTATCTCACAGAAATTAGTAGATGAATTCAATATTACTGTGGACAGTAATTCACAAGTTAAAGATTTCAAGTTTATGGTGGAGGATTGTGAATTTAAAACAAGTTTGACTGTAAAACCATTGATTCTTGATCATGATATAATTTTGGGTTCACCTTGGATACATCAACATTGCTTAGAGTTAGACTGCAGTGGCACTATAAACAGTTTAACTTTTGAGGTCAATAATTCTATATATTGCCTCAAGGAGATTGATGGTGCCCTTGATGATCACTACCAATTATATAAGTGCAGAAAATACAAGAGAATAAATCAACATATATGTACTACTTTTCATTATGCAGAATACAGTGGGAGAATCAATGATCATCACATCACAATTGAATTTGATAATGGTTCTGATTGGTCAGCTATATCACTTCAACTTCTCAAGAAACTTGGGCTCAAAGCAATTCGTGATTACAAGTATTTTACAAAAAGATTAACTGCAGATGTGCAAATGAAAGATGGTTATGGAATTGAGAATTTAACGTATAAAATGGGAAGCTTTTCAGAAAGTACAGATTTTATTGGTATAAAAGAGAATATAGATACCATAATTTTGGGGATGAATTGGCTTAAGAAGCACTCAGCAATAATTGACTTCAGGAATCATATTGTTACTTTTAAATCTAGTGAATTGGGTTGCTGGTATAGACTTCAATATCCAAATGGTGTATTTGAAGTCAGTAAAGATAGATTTGTTACAGAGACAGATAGTTTATGTTGGTGCCACCAAAAAAAAAGGGCCTCAGTTTTGGTTATGGCAAAGGCAAGCAAGTGGATAAGAATGGTTCTCCAAATCACATCACAATTCTTACTGCACAGGATCAGATTGTTGACCAATACATTGTTAAGCTTGGAGTTTTTGAGTTCTAAAGGCAAAGCCGTGCATGCTTGAGCTCTGGCTTTTGTGGACCAAGGGGACCTCTCTCATGGACATATACCTCTCTGGACATGAGTCATAACATAAATTGTTTTATATTTTGATTCTGTTTGAATAAATATTATCACAAGTAGAAATAATTT
>NW_003314325.1:0-1289 GCF_000143415.4 Selaginella moellendorffii | reverse complement strand
TGCTTAATTTGTTTAATAGTACTGTTAGATGGTAGAATATCCTAGAATATTCAAGCATATTCTAGGTATAATCACTATCCCCTTATAGGTTTGGTTAAGCAAACAAATAATTTGGTGCCCGTTGCATGCAATAATACTTAATTCTTAATAGTAATATTATTCTTATATATTAATCCATTTGATCAAAGAAACGTTTATAATTATAAAGATATTGATAATTTATAGACACAAGATTAATCTTATTTAATATCAACCATTTGGTCGTTTCACACTGTCAAGGATTACGTTGAACAACACAAACGCGAGCCTGGGATTGAATTGGGACTTCGTATATATCCAGTTTCGTGAGTTTGGCTGATTATTTCTTCTTGTTTTTTTCTTTCCAAGGATGCTTGCTAGGGGATGCTGCTGATGGTGGTCCCGGTGTGCCTGGTTTTGGACGGAAAACAGCTCTGAAACTTATGAGGAAGCACGGCTCGCTAGAAAATATATTAAGTGCAGCGGCAATTCGAGCGGTTGGGAAGCCATACATACAAGATGCTCTCAAAGAGCATTCCGTGTTGCTTGAGAAAAACATGGAAGTTTTGTCCTTACGCAGGTAACTGGCTATTCTTTTCTAGCATCCAGGTGATTTTCTTATTTCCTTTTTCTTGCAGAGATATTAACGTAGAGCTACCAGTTGAGTGGTGCAGGGATAAGTCAAACGATCTTGCTGCATTGCAGTGGCTGGAGAAAGAACTTGAAATGCTGCATCGTGTCTAAAGAGAGGTATCTGGCTATTCGTTTCTAGCATCCAGGTGATTTTTATATATTTTCTTGCAGAGATATTGACGTAGAGCTGGTGCTTGTCGAGGGATAAGTCAAGCGATCTTGCTGCATTCCAATGGCTGGAGAAGGAACTTGAAACGTTGCAGGTTTTTTAGCAGCGGCAAACTGGTCAGGCTCGAGGTATGAAAAATATGAGCTCGCTTTATCATTTCTTACTAATAATCTGTCCTTGATGGAAACAAAGGTTGGTCCCATTTGTATCTTATGCCACAGAAGAAAACGCAGAAAAAACCAAGAGCTTGATAGAGAGGATTCCGGGCAGGCTTTAGATGGTCGATGGCTGGATACAGAGGCATCGGTGGGAAGTTCTCTCGCTCAAAACGAGGCGCTCAAAGAGCGTGGCCTTGCAAGGCGGACGCGTTGGTGTATTCTTAAGTTCGTGCCTCAAGTGGAGAGATGTGGAGCTTGGCTGGATGGCCTTCAAGTCGGTTCTCAAGCTCGACGACGGAACAGGCTCTGCT
>NW_003314324.1:1149936-1151164 GCF_000143415.4 Selaginella moellendorffii | reverse complement strand
ATGCATGTGCACGAGATGAGGTAGACCTGATTGTGCGTGTAGGTGATCTCAAGCTTGAGTTGCAGTCTTTGCAGGTGGTGCCGAGTCAAGCTTTTGACCTCATCCTTGGTATAGATTGGTTGCAACACAATCATGCCAAGTGTGACTTTGAGGCTTCTCCCCTTTGTCTCATACTTTTTTATGTTTCATCCATTCCCCTCAATTCTGTACCTCTTCGTCCCTCTACTTTTATCTCTGCTTCCATTACTTTTGTCCCCCCACTATTTCCTCCTATGTTTTTGTCTTGCTCTACTCTTTCCTTTTCCGATCCCTCCGACAATCTTTGTGTTGCAGTGGTTGACCGACTCATGAAGGAGTATTCTGATCTCTTTGACTTTGACTTATCATCTGGGGCCAAGATTGCCACACATCATCCGATTCCAATCGGGGATGTTTGTCCAATCAAGGTTCATGTTCGTCATCAGTCACCCAAAGAGATCAAGATTTTACATGCAAATGTTAAGGAGATGTTGGAGAAGGGTGTTATTTGGAAGTCGTGGAGTCTTTAGGCATGTGAACCTCATCTTGTAACAAAGCTTGATCGGAGTATTTGTTTTTGCATCGACTATCGTCTGTTAAACGAAGTAACGATCCTGGATGTGTACCTTCTTCCTCATATTGCTGATCTCTTGGATTGTCTAGGTAGAGCAAAATCATTGGTTCATCAAGTTAGATCTTGCTTCTGGGTATTGGCAAGTACCGATGGCCAAAGAAGATATTCCAAAGATTGCTTTTTATACACCATTTGAATTGTACGAGTTCTTGGTGATGCTATTTGGTTTGAACAATGCTCCAGCAACTTTCCAGCGGATGATGGATGAGATTCTTTGCAATATGCTAGAGGTGACTGCTGACTTCAGTAATGATGTTTTGATCCACTCGGAGGAGCCATGGAAAGAGCACATTTGTGATGTTCGTAAAGTGTTGGATTGGCTACCAAATGTTGGTTTAAAGTTGAAGGGGTCAAAATGCATGTTTGGGTCCAAAGACACAACTTATCTTGGGTACTGTATTTCTCGTGAAGGTTTGCAAGTTGATCTTGACAAACTTGTGGTTGTTCTAAAGTTCCCTACTCTGAAGTGTGTAAATGATGTGCATCGCTTCTTCGTCAAGGTGCAATATCTCGGTCACTTTATGGATCATCTTTCTGATCACACTACATCATATGGCAATGTGTAGCGCATGTGAT
>NW_003314324.1:1135771-1149442 GCF_000143415.4 Selaginella moellendorffii | reverse complement strand
TTGACTCACATGGAATAGCTAGTCTACACAATGGAAGGATTGGTAGATTCAGTGCGGAAATGGAGGTGTTGGTTCCCCTTAGCTCAGTAGTCAATAGTCAATGAGGACATTGACATTTCTGAAGGGGGGGGGGGGGGGTGAGTGTAGCACATGTGATCATGGAATGAGATTTGGATATACTATCATTGTGGATCCTTGGAACTTTGGGGGATAAATGGGGATAAAATAGCTACTAAGGGCTTTCCCATCAAGCAATTGCCCCTTTTTTAGTTGGCTTAAGGGGAGAGAGATAAGATGCGCTACAAATTAGTATGTTATTATTGCTTCGGACTACTTGACTCGTTGGGTGGAAGTTAGTGCTCTTGCTAGCACCTCTGCAACTGTTGTTGAGTACTTCCTCTTCAATCGAATGGTGTTCCAACATTCTTGTCTAGAGCAGATTCTTTTGGATAATGGTCCCACATTTATGGTTGAGGCATTTTATGTTTTGACGTCTTGGTTGGGGATACGCCACACTTTCATAAGTGCTTATCATCCATAATCAGACGGTCTAGTGGAATAGCTCGTTCGGACATTTAAAGGGATGATTGCGAAGTATATGCACTTTTAGCATTCGGATTGGGATGGTTATTTGCCGTCTCTTCGGTATGCATATATCACATGTGTGCAAAGTTTTGTTGGCTATAAACTCTTATATGGTCATGATCCAATATTACCAATAGAGCTGGGTTTACCTTCACGATTGCCACAAGCTGCCGATGCTAAGTCGTGGGATCAGTATTTGACGATCATTCTTTCACTTGTCCAAGCAAAGTCTGGAGAACATTTAGGCCGCGTACAGGTGGGACAACAATGGCATTACAACTCCCATCATTGTCCACCTATAGAGTACAAAGTGGATGATTTGGTGTTAGTCTATTTTCCCCATTTTACGGTACTTGGTTTATCTAAGGGGCTCCTTGTGTAGTGGAAAGGACCGTATTGGGTGTTGTGGCAAGTTGGACCACAAGTTTATGAGGTTCGGCATGATATCTAGCAGACTAATCCTCCAGAGATTGTGCATGTGTAGCGGTTGAAACACTTTATACAAAGGGATCATGAGTAGTTAATACCACCTATAGATCCGTCGATGCCTCCTCCTGACGTTCCTCCAGATCCCGGCCCTTCTATAAGAGAACCCTGATGGTCTTCCATTATTCTGAGAGGAGGGGATGATGTGAGGACTAAGTGTATGGCTATAATGCTGTATACTAATATTAGCATAGTGGGATTTTGGTAGCCATCGGATTACTTTCAATTCGGACCACTCGCTCCTGTATATAAGCAAATCTATTTCCACACTGAATTTACCAATCTTTCATTATATAGATCAACTATCACACATGAGGCAACTAGTTATTCACTTGTACCACAGTCCCATGATGGATACCTTCGTCTGTCACAAATGGCAATTGGGGTAACACATGAGTTATTGCATTGAGGAGTCCAAAGTTGAGTGTAAGGTCAAGTTTGATACTGAGGAACTTCATTAAGATTTTGGGAGTTGAAGGGAAAAAGAAGAGTAACTTATATGTGAAGTTCTTGAAGATAGTTTTTTTTAGGATCCAAGGCTTCTAAATCATTGCTACCATGAGCCACTCAGTTGTAGTGATGGAAGAATCAATTCTTACCATCATCAAGTCCTAAAATAAAGGATATGAATATGGCATTGGTTGGCCACACTACTCACAACCATGGCACTCAAACACTACTTAGGGTGGCTATGGTAGTGCTACTTGGCCAAACTTTGTTTGGGGTGGCCATGGTGGTATTGCTTGGGCATGGATTATGCAGCTATGGATGCAAGGTTCACTAGGGTATGTGTGTGTATATGTGGCTTTCTGGTGTGAGGGAGTTTCTTGCTTGGTTTTTTTTTCAGAGTATCTAAAGCAGCTTAGAGCTGGCATTGCTTGGGCAGCCATTTTGTTGATGATTTGGCCATGGTAGGCAGACCTCCCAACTATGCCTCACATCCATGAAGAACAAGGACAAGCATAAGGAAGATACTTGGATTAGTGATAAAGTGAGATTTTCACATATAGATCATGCTTTTGCATGCTTTCAAAATGATTGAGCTTCTTAATGGCTGGTTAGGATTTTGAGAAGTGATTTAGCCTAATATAGAATGATGGGCACTCCATTCGAGCAGAAGTAAAAACTATAGAACTTAAAATTAAATTCCCTCTCAAAATTTCTTCATGATTTAGGCCACAATGTCATTGTTCTTCAAGGTTTTGGTCCAAGCATAGTGGACCTCAATCATAGCCAATTCAAGAATTTCATTGAGTTTCTCTACAACACTTGCCCAAAACTCTTCATGTTGCAGCAATATCCTTCTTGCCTATAAAGATCTTACACTAGAGATGCTAGAGCTTCTGTGCTGAGGTTCTTAGTGAAGATAATGATTAACAACCACCAAAGGATTGTCATCTTGTTAGGTTTTTAAATTATAATTATAGTCTATCAGTATTATAAGTACAATCTTTAAAATACAGTTTATATAGTTTTGTGAGGGCCAAGTGTACAGCTATGATGCCATATACTAATATTAGTATAGTGGGATTTTGGTAGCCGTCGGATTGGTTTCAATCTGGACATAATTGGAATTTGGAAGCCAAAGAAATAACAATTCTACCCACCTAAGCTTGCTATTGCATGTGAGAGCATTAGATGAGCATTTTTATTGTCTTGCTTTAATTTGAAAATTTAGGACTTTTTTCAGAAGCTAAACTTAATATTATAGGTTTTGCAAGAATCAACTTGGTTATGATGATGGTGATCATTCAAGGCTATTTTCCTTTTTCGGTAAAAATAGAATCTTTGCTTTATTTTATTTATGGTTATGATTGTTTACTTTAGTGCATATTGTGCAGAACCCAAAAGCCCTAAATTATGCATCATTGATTGCATAATAGAAAAATCTTATTGCATTATAAAAGGAAGAATTTAGTATAGGAAAAACCAGATATTTCATTTCTACAGGTTGTTGTTTATAAAATACTTTTTTCTTCTTAAGAAATTTTAGATTGACAACTAAACTAATATCCATAAAGTAAAGTGTACAAAGGATTCAAATTCAAATGGTAAAAATGTTCTTTTTGTTTTTCCAGATTGGTTTTGAAACCAATCTAAAACTCATAGCCAGTAAGTCTTTCTAATTATATACTCACAACAAAAAAAAAGGTGATGTGAAATAAAATGGTATTGTTATGCACAAATTTACACAACATAAATAAAATAGGTATGAAATATAATAAACAAAAAGCACTGGAAGATCCAGCTATCTTTAAGTGTAAAAAATGCAATGTTGAATATTTTGTTTTGTCATTTATAAATTATCACTGTCAGAATTATCATGGCATATAAGTAAGTCTGAGACATTATGTTGACTATTTTTTAAATCAATTTAACATTTAATAAAGTCATGATAGATATTAAATTTAAATATTTATAATACTTTAATAAAAATTTACTAGACACTTTCTTGTTGTTTAATTATCTAATTAATCTAGTGCAAGCAAGAGGTGCAGCCAAATTAAGGAGTAGTGACAAGTCTGTGTTTATAACGACTTCTGGAGGAATGGTGAAAAATAGCTGAAATAAGAAAGAGGAACATTTTAAAATAAGTTATTTTAGAAGTTTAAGATATAAGAGATGTTTTCAAGTTTTATATCATCATTTATTGTTCATTGAATAGGAAAAATATAGATATCTTTATGGCAACAAAAAAGTATTACTATTATTGTTAAGTATTTGTTATCTTTTTGTTTTTACTAAGGGGTATATTCATTATTACTGGTAATTACATGAATCAAACCTCTACTTATAGGATTCAACTCAAACACATTTGGGATTAACATAGACCTATATCTAGATTAGGTTTCTAGATTAGTTGAGAGTTGGACTAAATTAGTTTCCAAACCTTTATAATAGTAGATTTTAAAGGATTTTCTATTTAGAGTGTTCAACATAAATTTATTTTTTCTTCTTTATTATTTAATATATCCTCATATCTCTAGTCATATCTAGATATTTAATAAAAGTCATATGAAACATTAAAGTGGCATTTGTCACGAATGTAACTGTAGGTATCAAAAATTATCTATCAGTTAGTCCTTTTGAATATTTTTTCCTTACTGCCACAATAGCAGGAGGTTAATATTGCTAGACCTTTTATCAGTCTCCACCCAAACTAGTTAAGAAATTGGTCATTATGTATGTATTTATGCCAAATAAACATAAGGTAGAAACTCTTATATATTTCTTGTTAAGTATATTTGGCTTAATATAAAAAACTCATATGTTAATTTGCACTCTCTAGTATTAGGAACCCTTGTAATATTGAGCTTAGTCCCTTAATATTTGCTAAATGATAGTTTACCTTGTCTTCCAAACACCTTTACTATTATATTTGGCTCTATGGTTATTTATAGAAAGTGTTTAAATTTGCTAATTTGGCATATTTATGAAATGTAAAGATTGTCTTGAACACAATGGTGTTTATCCCATGTCCAAATTTACAATATAGCACCATTTCATATTTAGTAAGTTTTAGTTTATCCTAGACTCTCAATGAAAGCCCAAAACATACATTCCTCAAGAGGTGAGGGGTTATAAAGGGTTTCAAGGGATAGTGGGTAAGCTAAGTATGACTAACTAACTTAAGGTATAATTTAACTCTTGCTTACGTGTTTGTCCTTATTTTATGTTTGGCTTGGGTCTAAGCCTAAGTTCAATACTATGCTAGCTGGTGGTGTACCCATATCATCGCATTAAGCCACCATTATGCTAAAATAATGCTAAACTTTATTTGGCTCTGTCTTGCGTGTTGGTTTTGGCATTGGGATGTTAAATGCTTTATGATTATTCTAATGTTGCTCCATGCTCTTGTCCTTTTACTCTTTCGGCTATACGCTTAGGAGTTGCTCCTTACTTTAACACTTTTGCTCCTTAGCTCTATATATAAGAGTTTGGTTTCGTCCCTTCATTCAGTGGCCCAAGGCCTTGAAAGTTGGATTTCATTCCGTTGTCCTTAGATATGTGGCATGTGGCATGTGGCATGTGACACATGCCATCTGGAGGGTTTAAGATCCACTTTATAATTATCTTATGGTAAATCATTATAAAATAAAAGGGTGAAAACCACGTGCACTACATTTGGTATCAAAGGATGAATCTTAACTAATACCATTCAATGAGATTGGATAATTAGTCTTGTTGCATATGTAGAAATGAAAATGATGATACAAGTGGGTACACGTTTGGGTGCTATGATTTTGCATTCATTTCTTCGTTATGGATTTTAATTACCTTCTTGTACTATATTGTGTGAGCTTGTGCTTGAGCTTATAGGATAGATTGAGATGTTTCGTTTGTATGAGTTTAGGCTTGGGCTCGTGAGTGAGGCATATTAGGAACTTAATGTTATACTTTGAGTTAGCAGGATTAATGTTAACCTATCAGTGGTTACCATGAGTTATTACTTATGCCATGAGTAAAAGTTAGGTTTGCTATGAGTGGTGAATAGATTGGTCTATAGTTTTTTACATGATATTAGTGGATCCTTCCACATGATTATAAGTGGATTAATCAAAATTATAAATATTAGTCTATTGGTTCAAGTAGTCATTGCCATACTCTCTCATAAACTTTTTATGAATTGGACTGAAAGTAGTGTGAATGCAAGCTTAACGTTTAGTCAAAATTGAGACTAAAAAGAGAGTTATTAAAGACGAAAGATTAAACACATAATTCATTTTTTCTTGTTGAAAAGGTGATTTGCAATGAGGTGTTAACTCATTACTTGTGTTCACATTATGCAATTAAAAGTCTTTACCTTAATGCATATTGGTTATGATGGTTTTATAAGTGGTGAGTCATGAGATAGATAGCAGTGAAACATTAAACTATTTTGTCTAAGCTTGCTATTAAAGACTTGGGTTACAATGTTTATTTCTTTTCCAGGGAACCATGCTATTGTTCATTGAGTAGCTCAATTTGAGTTTGGTCAAATAGAGAGTGCTATGAGTTTGTCCATGTTACAAATAAAGTTGGTGGTGTTAAGTGTTGTAAAAATTTATTGATAGGGTGTGGCATTATGTTACACTTTGTCAAATAGAGTTGACACTTGAAACTCATGTAAACATTTATAGTAGTGACATAAATGTTGCTTATAATGTTGTTCGATTAATGATTAAGTTATTATGATTTTTATATCATATCTTAATGATTGTGAGTAATGTGTTTACAAAGTTGATTGGTTAAACAATGATCAACCCCAAAGTGGTTGATAATGAAGGTAGTCTACTTACAAGAAATAGCATGATAGTAGCTTTGTCTTGGTTCTCAATTGTGGTCCATTATGTTAAGTTTGAGATGGTACTTTGGTTCTTAAGAGTTTGCCCATTGAGGTGTTGAAAAATTTATGGCATTTATTTGTTATAATTTGTTGGTAACTCTATTAGCACTTGGAGTAGATTATTGGATGGAAAAGATGTGTAGCTAAGATATTAACTTTGCTAGCATTTGTGTCAATGAAAGTAACATTATGTTTTCAAGTGATGAGGAGTTTTTCTTTAGAGCTTGATTTTTTATGTCATTTTTTTTGTTTGTGTTTTGGCTTTATACTAGATTTTGAAGGTGGTTGAAAAAGAATGTTAGTGCAATGTGAATATCTAAAAATATGGTCTTTATGATCAAATTATAGGTATTCATTTTCATTGTGGATGTTAATGTTGAATGTCGGAAATATGGGTAAATTATTCAATACTTAAACATACTGTTGGGTCATGAAAATCTATGTTGAAGTGAATCTATATGAAGTTGTTAGTAGGAGGAAGTTAGTTGAGTTTTGAAGTTTGTATTCTTAGATTAAGAGTTATTATTTATTTGGGATGAAAAATTTTCCATAAATTTTCTTAGACTTTTCCAATGGTTGATTTGTTAATCATTTTGCTTGAAAACCATTCCATTTTAGTAAGCTAATACAAGTTAGAGTTGACTTTGGTTAGCTTAAACCTTAGTAAATAGTTTGTATAATGTGGCCCGAAAAGAATATTAACTTTTAGAGTTAAAATTATTAAGTTGGATAGGAGTTTGTCGCGAATGTGACCGAGTAGCAAAAGTTACCTGTCAGTTAGTCCTTTCGGATATTCTTTCCTTACTACCACGACAGCAAGAGGTTGGTATTGTTGGACCCGTTATCAGTTCCCAATTGAGCTAGTTGATAAACTAATCAATGACTATGCACTTAAATTGGATAAATATAAAGTAGGAACCCCATGTGTTTCTTGCTAAGCATACTCGGCCTAGTTTGAGAAACTCCTATCATTGGCTTGCACTTGCTAGTGTTAGAAACCCTCGTGATATTGAGCTTAGTCCCTTAATATTCACAAGATGATAGCTTACCATGTTTGCCAAATATCCTTGCTATTATGCACCTTGTGTTAGTTCCATTCAGTCCTAATTGTTATTTATGGAAAGTATTTAAATTTGCTAATTTGGCATATCTACTAAATGTAAAGATTGTCCTAAATGCAATAATGTTTATCTCATGTCCAAATTCACAATTTAATGCCATTCCATAGTTAGTAAGTTTTGAGTTAGTCCCAAAAACTAACTCTTGGTACTAAGGATGGGTAAGGAAAGCATGCATTCTTTAGGGGGGCTATAAAGGGTTTTAAATGTATAGTAGGGATAGTGGGTAGATTGGGCATGGTTGACCAACCTAAAGCATAGTTTAGCTCCCACTTGTGTGCTTGTCCTTGTTATGAATCCAACTTGGGTCTAAACCTAAATTCTATACCATCCTAACTGGTGGAGTACCCATATCCTTGTGTTAGGCTACCAGTATGCTGAAATAGCATTAAACTCTATTTAGCTCCATTTCGCGTGTTAGTCTTGGCATTGGGATGCTAGATTCTCTAGAAATGGTCCAAGTTGCTCTATGCTTTTGTTCCTTCGCTCTTTGAGTTGAACGCTCAAGAAACACTCCATACTTCAGTTCTTTCACTCCTTTGCTCCATGCTTAGGAATTTGGCTCCATTCCATCATTCAGTGGCCCAAGGCCCTAAAACTCATGTTTTGCACCACTGTCTTTTGGACACGTGGTATGTGACATGTGGCATATGGAGGGTTTAGGTTTCGTTTCATGGTTATCCTATGGTAAATCCATAGGATAAAGGGTGAAAACCACATGCGCTACAAAGTTGGTAAAAAAAGTGGCCATTGCACTTTTTTAGAAATGTGATCCTTGTGCCTTTTTTCTGGAATGTTATGCTAGGTGGCAACATTTCGTTACACTTTATGGAGTAGTGAGTTCTCACTTATTTTGACTTGGAAGAAATTTCTTCTCTCAGCGCAATGGAAGAAAGAAAGTTTCCTTTCTCAGCGCAATTGGAAGAAACTCGAGGTCTTGGTAGTTTTATGCCTTAGTTGAGGATGGTGATATCCAACTTTGTTGTTTATGGTTAAGGTGTTAGTACCTATATTATAGCTTTGTCTATTAAAAAGTTGTGTACCATATAAGTCCATTTCATAGTTTTCACTTTAGTTTCGATTAAGTGTTGATCATATATAGCTAGCCTCTTCAATGCATGCTCAAAACTATTGGCTAGATGTGTTGGTGAGCTTATTGCAGTTTGATTAGATTTGAGTGGTCATTTAATCTATGCTTGTCTATGTTCGTATATTTCATATATGAGGTGTTATCTTTTTGTTAGACAAGTATATGACTCGATAATGTAAGTTTAGTTTTTGGGTCTTGTGAAGGCAAGTTGCTTTGCAACTAATGGTTACTTATAGACTTCATTAAGGACTACTGACATTTATTTTGCTCAATGACGATTGAGCAGTGATAGACTTGCTTTATCAGAAGATACTGCAAAGGATTGTGTCGTTAAATTTACATAATTTTTTCCATGTTGGCATATTGATTCTATATCTGTCGATATCATTTGGTTGCATTTAATTTATAATGTTGGATTGCATTGAGTCTTGGATGTGGTGAATCACTCTTTGATGGTGTGTTATCTATAACTAAGTATTGTTGAAGAATTGGTCTTAGATATTGACTAAGGTATCTTTGACTTTAGTTAGCTTGGTTGCTAAAGAGTTTTACTCTTACTTTCTATTAGCTTTATTCTAGTGTTGATGGTATGAAGTGATGCTTTGTTATTGATATTATTGATATTGTTAATATTGAGATTAGAGTGAGATGAGATGTCTCTTTGTAGGATTGATATTGAATTTCATTAGTCTTGATGCAAATAGTATTAATGCTTTGGCTGTAGCTTTGTGTTATTGGCATTTATGTATTGCTAGTTAGCAATTATATTAATATTCAAACAAACTAAATGGTAAATTGAGTTAATTGTGTTCTAGATGAGATTGTTTAGTAAAGGTTGAGCTTTAGCTTTTCCTTGAGAAATGATTTAGTCATAGACTATACTAACTTTATGAGAAAAAGAGTTAATGATCAATATTGAAAATGCTGATTCCTTGTTGGATTTGAGTTGAGATATATCGATCATTAATGATTCTTCTTATTCTTTGGCATTGCAGTTAGTTTATGTGAGATTCATGATTATTGTTATGCAAGACTTAGCTATAAGCTTGTTCAAGCTTTTGGTACTTTAATAAGTTTTATGCTTATTGTTCCATTTATTAGAAGTTATTGGGTTATGCTAACTTTACAAAAGGAAAAGTTAGTAATTGATATTGAAGATATTGGTTCCTTGTTAGATTTGAGTTGTGAATATATTAATCATTGATGATTCTTCTTGTACTGTTATAAAGTGAGTTACATCTTACTATGCATAGATGAGAGGAATCATTAACAACTCTTTGAAATCTGTAAACGCTTGCTCATAATCCTTAGATTAGATGAAAGACAACATTAACAACTTCATGGAGGATTAATTTGGTGGTCACTTGTTGAGTATAATTTTATTGTACTTAGCTTTTAGATTGATGTAAAAATGCTCTTCATTAGCTTTACATTATGAAGTTTAGCTTATGAATGTGTTAAGAAAAATATTGTGAGTTGTACCGTGATTTCAGTGAATTATTGAAGTTAGTTTATGCGAGACTCATGATCATTGTTAGGCAAGACTTAACTATATGCTTCTTTGAACTTTTGGTTTCTTGAGTTTTCAAGCTTATTATTTTATTTATTAGGAGTTGTTAGGGAAAACATTTTGGCTCATTAGCTTTGATGTTGAAGTTAATATTTGTATCTAGCAATCATTTGTGATGATTAATTGTCGTCTAAGATAATTAATGATCCTTTCTAAAGGTTTTGCTTGATTATTGTTGATATGGAATAATTTACTATTCTTCGGGATGGTAAATTCTTTCTTCAATGATGATTATATATTTTTTTATTAATAAAATGATTGATGATCTTTGATAATAGTTAATTGTTCTCTTTGATGGCTTATGACTTTTCACATTACTACATGTTTTTTTTTTGTAGTTTTTTCTAAATTGGTCTCTTGGGTTTAAGATATGAATAGAATATTGCTGAAACTTGTTTAAGCAATTTGAGTTCTTTTGTATTGCTGACCAAGATTTATTCATATTGGCTAATGTGATAGTTGGGATGAACGTTATAGTTGTTGGTGTTGCAATATTCATCCTGTTTTACTGATTATTGCTATAGTTGGTTTTGATAAATTGGATGTTATTTCCTTTAAGTGATATATTTGCAAACATTTTCCTTATTTGTCAATGATATTTTGTGTTCTTTTAGTTGTCCTTTGTAAGTTATTTAGCATGTTATTTGTAATCTTTGATGATTAAGCTTTATCATTGAGTTTTTTTATGATATACTTGCTATTGAATTTTGTTGGATGGTTAATTTTATGACTTTCACCTATAATGATCTCAGTGGTTTCTATACTTTAATACTGGTTTATCGGATGATAACTTACTTAGAATACTTTTGTGTTCTAATCTAAGATTTATTTACCGATAATTAAGTCTCTAAAAATGACTTTAATATTATACATCTCTTGATCTTTAGGTTTGGGCCAATATAAGTAGATTGGCTTTGGCATTTCATATGCATGGTGAAATCTTTAATCATGGGATAGCTAATGTCAATTAATCATATCAACTGCCTCTCTCTTGATGTTCCTTATTTCATTTAAAAAGGTGTGACTATGTAAACAACTTTAACTACCTATTTACAATAGTTTATTTAAACCTTATTGACGGGTTTGGTTTATTTGCTCAGAAATTATCTTCTCTCTCTATATTACTTGCAAGCAGGGGTATATCATTTTTTGTAATTTGAGTGACACCCAGAGTAGTAGAGGTGGCTAACTCCATTGATCATTTCCTTGTCAACAATGGTTGGAAGGTATCTGAGTTATAGTGCATTTACGTTAGATAGAAACTCATTTAAATTAGTGCAATTCTCACAAAGTGTGAACACCATGAACTTTTTCTAAAGTTGCTTTCTTGGTAGTGGTCTAGACTAGAGTATACATTGATGAGGATCTTAAGGGGGGGAGAGTGTCGCAAATATGACTATAGGTATCAAAAGTTATTTGTCAACTAGTCTTTTCAGATATTCTTTCTTTGTTGGAGGCCACTACTTCTCGCTAGCAACGTTAAGATGGTAACGTCATTGACGATAGTGGCTCTCAACATTGTGTTCTTTGACAGTGCCATGGATCTAAGCCAGTATTGCCACCTTCCAGTCCCTAAACTCCGAGGTGTTTCCTCTCAAGCTCCAAGCTCAAGCCATGAGCCTGGGACTGCTCGTCAACCGGCTGGTTAGCGGCACATTCCTTGCTGCCCAAGCTGCCCACCACTTTCTTCATGGCTACCCTCCACTTCCAAGTGCCCATGAGGAGCACTCCCTACATCCTCGTACTTGAAAGATTGGTCTCCCGCCACCACTGTGGATGAAGAAAGCTCCACAAGCTCTGGTGATCCAGCAAGCATCCCCTCCCACTCAAACATCCCAGCAATCTCCTCCAAACTCTTCCCCTTGGTCTCGGGCAGAAAGTAGATGAACACCACTGATGCTCCTGTGATGCCTGTGAAGAGGGCCAGTGACAGTGCCTTGGAGATGCTCAAAAACGTAAGCCCGATGGAGTCAAGTTGGTTGCTGCTAAACAGGGCAATGTTTGAACCAAGTGTTTAACTGTGGGTATTTTATTTTAACTAAACTGTTAAAAGAAATCCAAATCTATCACTATCACCGTGCTTCTTTTTTCAACTCGGCCAAGAAGCCAGAAAGTATCACGTAAAGTGCCAAAAGTCTTGTGCTTCTTTTTTGGCCACGAAGCCAAGAAGTATCACCTACAGTGCCAAAAAGTCTTGTGTTGATACATCGTGCTCCTTTTTTCAACTCGGCCAAGAAGCCAAAGAACGGAAGGAATGACAACGAACACAGGTGATTGTGTGCAATTGAAGAAATATAATATCTGATCCGCACGTGTACATAAAAAATGTTCCCCTGTTATACGTAATCCCCGGTTTTATTGAAATTGCATGAAAGCTGATGAGCAGAGACGACACACATGTAGACATAGCATTTCATTTCATGCTCGCTTCTTGAGCTCGGTGCAAGGATAGACCGAAGAGGTACCGCTGATGGACACATCCCCAAGCTTGAACGAATCGTAGTGGAGGAAGAAATCCGCAAACAAGATCCTGGTAACCAACACCACAAAGTTTTTCCCGGGGCACTGCTTATTGTCCACGCTGGGCGAGCCCGTCTCGGGGCCATTCGACCAGAAAACATGCTCCAGCAGGCGCTGCCCCTCCTCCCCCATGAACCTTCGAGGCTTGAACTTCTCGGGCTCCTCAAACACCACGGGGTCGCGCGTCACCAGCGGCTGGTACCCGTACAGCATCTCCCCGGCCTTGATCTTGAACGCCTCGACGTGCGTCTCAAGGACAAAGTCCACCTTGGCCCTGCCGTACTGCGACTGTACCGGGGGCTCGATCCTCATCACCTCGTACACCGTGGACTGCAGCAGCGGCATACCGCCCAGCGCCGCGGCGTCCAGGCCGCCGCCGCCCACGGCACGCCGCACCTCCTCCCGCAGCTTCGCCTGCAGGTCAAACTCGTTAAAGTCGCTCACATGCTTGAACAGCGCGGGCCACAGAATGGTCAGCCCCCCGAAGGTGTTGAAACAGATGAAGAAGATGAGATTGTGCAGGGCTTCGTCGGGGTCGATACCGTGCGGTACCGCGAGCGACACCGCGCGCTCCCCGTTGGCCTTAAAGAAGCGCACGATCTTCTGGTACTCGGGCGCCACGATGATGAAGGGTATGGGCGCGGTGTGGAGCAGCGGCTCCTGGATCACGGCGGGCAGGCCCGCGTTGAGCACCGGGGCGATCTGCGGCGCGGTCCACAGCTTGATCCCGGTCTCGGTGAGCGCATTCCCCTCGGTTGCATCCTTGTCCAGCACCGTCTTGGTCAGGAATCGGAGCGCGATCTTCCCCAGCACAGGGTTGAGCTCCAGGGGATCATCCGGGAACAGCCCCGAGACAATCCCCCCCAGCAGCCCCCCGGACTTCTTCGGCTTGTTGCGCTCGGCGTCCCACTCGGCGTATCCGGCGGCCGCTGCCGCGCGGAGCTCCGGGATCCAACGGTCGTGGTGCTGCTGAGGA
>NW_003314324.1:1133100-1135638 GCF_000143415.4 Selaginella moellendorffii | reverse complement strand
GGTGAGATCGAACAGGACAGGGAAGCTCTTCTGATCCAGCAGCGCAATGACTTTGGAATCGGGGAAGAAAGGTGGCCCGGGGGGCATGTTGACGCGGAAGACAGTGCTCCCGTACTCGTCCCTCCGCTTCTCGAAGAAATTCTTGCCGTAGAAACGGTCCAGCCGATCCAGCACGGCGCCGAGTATGGGTGCGCCATACTCACCGGGCACCTCGCGCTTCACCTCCAGGTTCCTGTCGTTGCTCATCACTGCAATTGATGCAAAGAAGTGAAGTATGAGCTGCTAAGAACACACTACTTGAGTACAAGGTGTGCTTGTGTTGGGCACAAGCTCGGGGCTTTTAAACAAAGTGGTCCTCCTCTAGCATGACGAACGTGCGTGCAAACGATAGATATGACCAAGCTTAAAAAGAAATTGGAAACAGAATCAGAATGCTGTAAAGTAAGACAGCTGCTTCTTCAGCTACTTGTTAACTAGATATGGACAACTTTTAAACTATGTGTTACTTGTCCAGTTCTTCATCCTTATTGGTAGGCCTTAGATTCATTCATTCATTCATTAGCTGTTTATAAGGTCTTGTGGCGCCCACCAAGAAGAATGAGACTAACAAATTATAGTAAGTTGTTTTAATGATCTCGTGAGCCGTTTGCTGAACTCCTCTATGTCTTCTGCCACCAATTTACTCATGTGAGCTCACATTCAATACCCAGTTCAAGTTATTGCTTTCTTCGAACAAGGACCTAAAACTTATCTTATGAAGAGCTTGAGGAGGTCCAAACGAGAGAGATCATCCATAGGGACCAAGCTTAAAAGCCAAAATGAAAACAGATAACAGCAATATAAAATACAGGTTACATCCCTCTTGCATCATGATTTTGGTAGGATGTCACAGTACAATCTATCCAGCATGCAAAAGAATAAGGGTAAAAATATAATCAAATGCTGCAACTTCTTTTTAAATCGTTTCTGGAATTTATTTTGTTCCTCATTATTCTATTTTATAAAGGAGTGATTATGGAGGGGTAATTATGTTGTGTTATTTTTTTTTGGTATATGTATCATATTTCAATGTTAATATAAACCCAGGTTCCCACCTAAGCCCATATAACCCATCTAAATCTGTAGAGTATTCATTTTAATTGATACATGTTTTATGCCACACTCATTCCTTGTTCTAGGGCTTTTTATTTCAAGTTAAGCAAATGGTACATTGGTAATGGTCGATTAACTCTAAATGTTTTTTGGCTGATTGAGATAGTGTATCTTTGTCATTCCTTAGAGTTTAGGGTTTTTATCTCAGCAAAATCCCACTTGTGCTTTTCGGGTATGCATGCTAAATGTATGTCCATACTAGATGGATCCAAAATTGCAATTGTAATGGATGGATCGACGCAAAATAAATATTAAATTTTTCTCTATCAAGACATTAACAAGATGGCCTCTTTAACATTTTTGCTTGGAACAAAGTATTCTTCGTGAGTTGGAACATGAAGTTTATTTATTTAAATTTATATTTATTTACAATTGTTTGATGGCAAGTGACTGTGAGTCTCAAGTAAGGAAAAAAGGAACAATCGTATAAGAATTGTGTTGAACACTCTAACTATAAAGTTTTTAAAAACCTACTTTTATAGAGGCTAACCCAAAAACCTAATTTGGGACAAAATCAAAGAGGGAACAACTCTCAATAAAATAATAAAACAATGGAAAATTTGTTATTGAGTATAAAGTCCTTAAAACCATATTTCTATACAGGCTCTAGAAATTAATTTGGTCTAACCCTTAATTAATCTAGAAACCTAATTTAGGTATGGGTCTATTTTAATGATGTGCATAGTAGGTTTTAAATTCAAATCCCATGAGCAAAGGTTTAGCTAGTAATAGTGAATATACTCTTTAATAAAAAAAATAGCAAATATATATTATCATCCCTCTTTCTGATACTAAGTACTAGGTGACAACAAAATAATAAAGTTTGCAATATTGGTATTTCAAGTTAAGGATGGTAACAACTTCAAACTCCTACTTGTTGATAATAACCTTTATAGGAGGTGGTAGAGGAATATGTGTGGGATTAGAAGAGGCATAATAAAATTTTAAAAAAAAATGGAATACCAAATATAAGGTTTAGATTTTACTTTGTGGCATTTTATGGTAAAATACTATAGGGTATAGCTTATAGATCATGGAAGATACAGTGTAATGCATCTTATATCTCTCCCCTTAAACCAACTAAAAAAGGAATAATTGGTTGATAAGAAAGCCTTTAATAGCTTTTTTATGCTTATTTATCCCCCAAAGTTCCAAGGATTTATAGTGAAAGTATATCCAAATCTTATTCTATGATCACATGTGCTACACTCACTCCCTTTATAAATGTATCTATTGTGAAATTGTGGTACAAGTGGATGATTAATTGTTTTATATGGGATAGCTGGTCTATATAATGGAAGGATTGGTAGATTTACATAGGATAGTTAGTCCATATAATAGAAGGATTGGTAAATTCACATGGGATAGATATTCTACATAATGGAA
>NW_003314324.1:1129521-1133000 GCF_000143415.4 Selaginella moellendorffii | reverse complement strand
TATCTATCCTATATAGTTAAATCTCATCTCATTCAATACTTCCTTAGCTTAATAAAGTTGTTAATTAATAGTCAAAGATGTCAATGTCTTCATTGGTTAATGAGGACATTGACATCTCTGACTATTGATTAACAACCCCTATTAAGCCACAATGGACAATATATTTAAATCTCATCCCATGCAACACCTCCTTGACTCAATAGGGGTTAGTTAATAGTTGTTAATGTCTTCATTAGCCAATAAATACATTAACATCTTTGATTATTGATTAACAACCCCTATTGAGCCATAGTGATAGTATATCCAAATTTCACAATATTTCCTTGGCTCTCTCGAACATTTGAGGTGGTTTGATATAACGTATGTGATCATAAGATGAGATTTAGATATACTATTACTATGGATCCTTAAAACTTTAGAGGATAAATGGGGATAAAATAAGCATTAAATATATATTTGAGAGATGTTATTAACTATTGATTAAAAACCTTTATTGAGCCAAGGGGAATTATATTTCCACACTAAATTTACTAATCCTTTTATTATATAAATCAGCTATCACACATGAGGCAATTAGTCATCCATCTGTACTGTAGTCCTATAGTGGATACCTTCGTCTATCATGAATGTCAATTGGGGTAACGAAGTCTATATACTTATGCAAAATTCAATTAAAGAATCTATTTGAGAAATTGAGCAATGTTATATGTTGAGACTTGAAGGCACACTGAAAGTAAGCTAATTAGCATGGTTTAGTTAAGTCGACTAAGCATAAAGAACTATGCTTGACTCCCCCCCAGGGATGTCAAATTTGTAGATGTATTCTATAGAAATTGAGTTCAAGTCCCAACCCCCTAGTAAAGCAAGATTGGGTTCAAGTCCCAACCCCATATTAAGGCGTGGTGAGTTGAGGGATATAAGGACACTTATACTCTGTTGTCATGGGCTCTTGGCTGGGAGGTTAACTTAGGCACATCACTAAATGGGGGGATGGCCTTAGAGACATGGTTAACAAGTCATAGGATTAAAAAGTGATATTTGATGTGAGCATCGAATTTTTTTTATGGGTGGTGGAGTTGTAAGGAACTAACTCCTTGAGGTGTTGTAGGTTGAAGGATCCCCGAAAGCATGACCAAAATAATAAAAAGTTCATCAAATAACACTAAGTCCGAGACTGACTCTACGACTAAGTTCGAGATTAAGTCTAAAGTTTGAGATTGGGTTCGAGACAGAGTCTAAGATTGAGTCTGAGACTAAGTCTGAGTCTTAGTATTACTGGTACAATAGGTGGGAACCTTGGTAAAGGAACTTAACTAAGACCAAATCAATAGTGGTTAAATAGACTAAGTAAGCTGGCAAATTAGAAAGAAAAAATTTTGTGGCTTACAAAAAGTAGTCTTTGAGAAAGACTATGAGAGGGTTGCAAAATTGAGCTGTGGATATAGCCCACAGTAGAAATGCTAAAAAGATTTACTAAAGGTGAACACCCCTGGACATAGCAAAGCAAAGCCTTTGCTATAGAATAGAAATAATACCTCAAGGATGGAAATAATAATTATATATTACTTAGTGCAACAATCAAAAGATAAAAGCAAAAAACTAGTGGCCAAGAATGGGTTATGGAAATCATTGGAAACAATCTAAATGGCAAAGTTAGGTGAGGAACACTCATGTGTTTAATGCTAATGAATTATGGGAAAGGAAATATATTTCTAAGGATGGATTCTTAATTTAGCGAAAATGAAAGCTCCAAGACAGCAAGTTAATCAAATAATAGAATTATGGATAACCATAGCATAAATTATGGATATATAGTATGGTATGAAATAGAAGAGAGGATAATGGTGCCTTCAAGTAAAGAACTTCCTAAGATGGGGAAATGGAGTTTGCACCATATGTGCAATGTAAAATGTTGGAAACACCTAAGAAACTGACTTGAGAAGTCAAAATAAAAGTTTTAAAATGCAATAGTTATATTGATAGAAGCTAAGACTACTCGAAAATGAGTAATGGGATTGAGATATGTGTCTTTAATGGGTTTAGCAAGGACTAAACCAATAAAGGAAGAGAACCACTATAAGTGGTCGAATAAGTCTTTAAGTTGAAGAGACTATACTCCTTAGAGAATAGGAAAGGCATAGTGAGCCTTTGGTGTCAAACCATCAATGAATATTAGCTTAGTACTAAGGATGAAAAGGGTAATACATGTTAGTATTACTTTATAAAATGGTTTTTTGTTCGATGAAAATATCAGACTTCATTTATAGGTGGTGGAGTTGTGAGACACAAATCCCTCAACTCCAAAGTGAGTAAAAAGGGTATCACATGGTAGGATCGAAGCAAAAGTCCAAAAAGCGTAACATGTTTGGACCAAAGGCTCCGACTTGAAAAGTCGAGAGTGGAAGTGGAACTCCAAACAAAGTGCTCGAGGAATTAGCATAAAATAATCAGTGAATTAATCTCTCAAAAAGTGACACAAGAAGAATTAACACATGGCAAGTGTCATGACATATGGAAGTGTCAAGAATGAGTCCAAGAAAGGGTCCACAATGGAGTTAGAAAAGGAATCTAAAGTGGAGTTTAAGATGGAGTTTGATATGAACTCAAGTGTAAGTGACTAAATTTTCCATTCTACTTTAGTGATTTAATTATACCTTTAACCACTTGGAGGAGTCTCACTCACAACCTTCATAAGTCCTACTCTAGACCTAGAACTTACTAGCCTCGAGAATGGCATCCATACCACTCAACCTTGGCACTTGGTCCAAATGCTTCACATGTCCAATCCTATGACTGATATCTAAAACTACTAACATACCAACCTGTTATGCTAAGGCCATACTTATTCACCTTGGTCACATCGGTGGTCCAACACTGTCGTGCATGTGACTTCGGGTATCAAAAGTTACCTGTCAACCAGTCCTTACGGACACTCTTACCTTACTGCCATGACGGCAGGAGGTCAGTATTGCTGGTCCCTTTATCAGTCCCTTTTGTGCTAGTGGAGTTAACTGAGCATTTTGAGTGTACTTAGACCAGACGAGCATAAGGACGGAATTCCTACGTGTTATTAGCTAAGCATACTTAGTCTGGTAAGAAGTTCCTGTCTCATTTTGTCTTGCACTGGCTAATGACAAAAACCCTCGCGTATTGAGATTAGTCCCTCAATATCGCTGGATGATAGCTTACCATGTTGGCCAAACACCCTCGCTATCATGCCCTTTGTGTTAGTCTCATTTCAGTCCCAAATACTATTTATGGAAAGTGTCCAGATTTGTTCATTTGACATATCTACAGAATGTAAAGATCGGCCTGAACACAATGGTGTTCATCCCGTGTCCAAATTCACAATCTAGGGACATTCCATATTTAGTAAGTTTCAAGCTTGTCCCAAAGACTAACTCCTGATACTAAAGGAGGCTTGGGGTGAAAGCCCAAAGCATGTGTTCCCCAGGGGGGGGGGGGGGGGGGGGGGGGGG
>NW_003314324.1:1017276-1129421 GCF_000143415.4 Selaginella moellendorffii | reverse complement strand
ATAGTAGGGATATGTATAGTAGGGATAGTGGGTAGGTCGGGCATGGCCGACCAACCTGAGGCATAGTTTAGTTCCCGCTTGCGTGCCTGTCCTTGTTTTGCATTCGGCTTGGGTCTAAGTTCAAATTCCATTCCATGCTAGTTGGTGGAGTACCCATGTCCTCATGTTAGGCCACCAGTATGCCGAAATAGCGCCAGACTCCATTTGGCTTCGTTTTGCGTGCTGGTCCTAGCATTAGGATGCTGATTGCTCCAGGACTGTTCCAAGTCACTTCGGGCTCCTGTCCCTTCGCTCCTTGGGCTATATGCTCGGGAGTTGCTCCATGGTTCAGTTCCATCACTCCTTGGCTCCATGCTTGGGAGGTTGGCACCGTTCCTTCGTTCAGTGGCCCAAGGCCCTGAACCTCGGGTTCCACACCACTGTCCTTTGGACACATGGCATGTGACACGTGGCATCTATCATGTGGCACAAAGAGGGTTTAGGTTCTGCTTTGTGGTGTTATCCTATGGTAAATCACCATAGGATAAAGGGTAAAAACCACATGCACTACAAACACCACCTACATCACAGTCCCGTCTCTCAAAGACTGGGCCATCTATCCATGAGTGATAATCCTAGATCCACTCCTTAGCATCCTTAGGATGCTTATAAACATGGGGAATAACCTTCCCCAATATCCCTTTTTTAGTCCCCACTAAGCCCCTTTCTGTTCATGGTCGTATTCGCCAACACTGCCACTAGGTCAAACTTTAGTAATTAATCTTTGGGACTAACTTAAAACTTACTAAATATAGAATGGCACTAAATTTAGATATGGGACCAACATCATTTTGTTTAGGATAATTTCTGCATTCCATAAATATGATAAATTAGTAAATCTAGACACTTTCTATAAATAGCAATTGGTATTGAATGGAATTAATATAAGATATATGATAGCAAGGGTGTTTAGCAAATATAGTAAGCTATTATTTGGCAAATATTGAGGGACCAAGCTCACCCAAGCTAGTTAAGAAATTGATCATCATATATGTACTTATGATGAATAAATATAAAGTAGAAACTTTTATGTTTTTCTTGCTGAGTATACTTAGCCCAGTATGAAAACTTTATATGTTGGCTTGCACTTGCTAATGTTGGGAACCCTTGCAATATTGGAGACTAATAAAAGATCTAGCAATATCGACCTCTTGCTCTTATGGTAGTAAAGAAAGAATATTTAAAAGGACTAACTGACAAATAACTTTTGATACCCACAGTCATATTTATGACACTCTCCCCCCCCTTAGGGAAGATTGACGTCTTTGTCAATGCATACTTTAGTTTATAACCCTGCCAAGGAAACAACTCCAAAAAAAATTCATGATGTTCACATTTTGTGAAAAATGTGCTAACTTAAATGAGTTAAAGTAACCTCTCTGTTTAACGTAAATGCACTATAATTTAGACACCTTCTAACTATCACTGACAAGGAAATAACTAACGAAGTTAACCACCCTTGCTGCTCTATGTGGCATCTAGCTGTAAACTCATGAATTTGGAGTTCCCAAGAGGTCACCTAGCCCAATACGATTTAAACCCAAGGACACTTAACCTCAAATATCCCAAGACCCTGAACTAATTGGAAAAGAGGGTGCACTTTTATTCATGGGCCCTTTTCCTCTATATTTGAACTCCATAGATCGTCTCTCAAGTGGTTCCCTTTAGTTGTTTACAATCCACCACACTTCCCTACAAGTTCATGCCCTCGTGAATAGAAGCTAAGAGCCACAACTCTCTCAAGAGCCCTACTCTCTTGACACCCTACCCCTTGGGTCAAGCTTAGCGGGAGCAAATTGAACCAACCAAATGTCAATCAATATGTGGTGTGATTCTTTTAGCCAACCAATAGAGTCGGACTCGAGACCCTTTTGATACCAAATGTAAACTCATGAACTTTGAGTTCCTGGGAGGTCACCCAGCCCAGCAAGGACGCTTAACCCCAAATATCCCAAGACCCTTAACCGATTGGAAAAGGGGGTGCACTCTTATTCATGGGCCCTTTCCCTTTATATTTGAACCTCATAGATTATCTCTCGAATTGTTCCCTTTGGTTGCTTACACTAGCTTACAAAAGTGTGATATACCCCTACAGGGACATAGTGAGAAGTTAGAGGTCCCAACCCTCATGAGCAAAGAAACCAAACCCGTCGGTAAGGTTTAGATAGATTATTATAAACAGGTAGTTAGAGTTATTTAAACTATCACGCTCTTTTAAACCAAATAAGGAACTATAAGGAACCAACTCCCCAATGCTAAAGCATCCCCGAAAGCATAACCAAAATGATAAGGAGGTTATTGGTGAGACTAAGTTCAAGATCAAGTCCAAGACTGACTTTGAGACCAAGTTCGAGACCGAGTCCGAAATTGAGTTTGAGATTGACTCTAAGACCGAGTTCAAGACCAAGTCCAAGACCGAGTCTAAGACCGAGATTGAGACTGAATCTGATATCTGAAATTAGGTTCGAGACCAAGTCTAAGACTAAGTTCAAGGTCGGGTCCGAGATCAAGTCTAAGATTGAGTCTGAATACTAATACAAGTTGTGGAGTGAAAGCCCAAAGTGTATGTCTCCCGGGGGGGGCTATAGGGGGTTCCAAAAATATAGTAGGGATAGTGAGGTTTAGGAACTAATCTTGAAGGAACTCTTCAGTAGTGCTTCCAAATTGACTTGAGGTTAAGACTAGGGTTGAGGGGCCTTGGGTGGGAGTGAGCATGGACTCGAATGGTGTTGGAGGGGCCACCCAAGGAAATTCAAGTACCTTACAGCTCATTGGTCCTTGCCCTTCCTAGGGCCTTGGGCCTTCCCAAAGTAATTGTCCCCCGGGTGGTAGGGGGGCTATAGAGGGTTCCAAAAGTATAGTAGGGAGAGTGTGGGGGTTAGATCTTAGTGGAACTAGTTTGGCCAAGAAAGGCCAGTGTGACCCAGGGAAGGTTATGCCCACGTGTTGGGTGATGATATATCCATTAAGGAGTCCAAGGCTAGAGTGAATACAGACTTACCAGTGGGTGTAGCGCACCTGAATTTGGAGCCGAACTCCAAGCCCGTTGCGCTACGAAACGAGGGTCCGGTACAATCCCACGAGCACCAGCTCCCCGTATCCAGCACCTGCACGCAAAATGGTGTCAGACGGAGTCTGGCACAATTTTGGCATACCGGTGGCCTAACGCGAGAAGGAGGGTACTCCACCGACTAGAGCAGCGTGGAGCTTGGGCTTAGACCCAAGCCGGACGCAGAACAAGGAGCGACACAGCCCAGCGGGAGCCAAACTAATGTCTCAGGTGGTCGGACATGCATTCCAACCACTATCCCTACTATACATTTGGAACCCCCCACAGCCCCCCCCCCTTGAGGGACACACGCTTTGGGCTTTCACCCCAAGCCACCCTTAGTACCAGGAGTTAGTCTCTGGGACAAGCTCAAAACTTACTAAATATGGAATGGCCTTAGATTGCGAATTTGGACATGGGACGAACACCATTGTGTTCAGGCCGACCTCAACATTCCGTAGATATGCCAAATGAGCGAATCTAGACACTTTCCATAAATAGCATTTGGGACCGAAACGAGACTAACACAAAGGGCGTGATAGCGAGGGTGTTTGGCAAACACGGTAAGCTATCATCTAGCGAATATTGAGGGACTAGTCTCAATATCGCGGGGGTTCCCAACACTAGCAAGTGCAAGTCAACATCATGAGTTTCTCATCACCGTGTCAAGTATGCTTGACTTAATGACAACTTAGGATTTCCTTCCTTAGTGCCCTTCCGATCTAAGTGCACATGTGCTGACCAGTTTCTCAACTAGCTTGGGCGGAGACCATAAAGGGAACCAGCAGTACTGACCTCCTGCCGTCGTGGCAGTAAGGAGAGAGAGTCCGTAAGTACTAGCCGACAAGTATCTTTCGATACCCGAAGTCACATGCGCGACAGTGGGGTAGCTTGGTGAAGTGTTCAAGAGCTAGCTCTAGTTCCTTTGGGAGATCAAATGGTCGATGTTCCTAGTCCAAACATGGGTGGCATTACCTACTTAGATACCTGGTGTGGCTCAACGAAACCTCGCTCTAGCCCATGGCTAGAGCACCTAAAGGTGGAAGGTGGGGTGCTCATGTAGGGCTATAGTGTTCTGAAATGTTGTCTTAAAATCCTAGATTGTGGAATAGAAAAGGAGCAATCCTCTGGTGTAGTGACTAAGGATACAGTCATATGGTGAGGAAGTCCTAAAGGATAGTGGGATTAGTAGTCAGGCCTATGGGCTTAGCTAAAAGTACAAGCCCAAAGTGTGCATTCCTCAAGGGGGGAGGGGGGCTATGGAGGGTTCTAAATGTATAGTAGGGATGGTGGGTAGGTTGGGTATAGCTAACCAATCTGAGATATAGTCTAGCTATTATTTCATATTTGTCCTTGTTCTATATTTGGCTTAAGTCTAAGTTGAAGTTCCACACTATGCTAGCTAGTGGAGTACCATATCCTTGTGTTAAGCCATCGGTATGTTGAAATAATGCCAAACTCTATTTAGCTCCATATTGCATGCTAATCTTAATATTAGGATGTTAGATGCTCTAGGATTGTTCTAAATCACTCCATACTCTTGTCCCTTCACTCCTTAAGCTTTACATTCAAGAGTCAATGCATACTTCAGTACTTTTGCTTCTAAGCTTTATGCTTGGGATTTTGGTTTTGTTCCTTCATTTAATGGCTTAAGGCTTTGAAATTTTGGTTCTACTTTGTTATCCTTCAATATATAATATGTGGCATGTGGCATGTGATATGTGATATATGAAAAGTTTAAGTTCCACTTCATAGTTATCCTATAATAAATCATCATAAGATAAAAAATGAAAACCACATGCACTACAGTGAAGGTGACAAGTTTGAGGACACTAAAAGCTTTTGCTGCTAAGTTTGGTTTACATGTTCATCATATAAACATCAAGATAGCTTTTCTAAATGCCACTTTGAACAAGGAGATCTTCATGCATAAACTAGAAGGTTTTGAAACAAGTCTTGACTTTGTTTGGGAGCTAAGAAAATCCATCTATGGGCTAAAATAGGCATCAAAGGAGTGGTATAAGTGCTTGGATAATTTCTTGCAGGAGAAGGTTTCCAAAAGCTCAACTCATATGGAAACCTTTATTAGAAGCAAGAAGGAATAGATTTTTTGGTCATAGCAGTGTATGTCAATGATTGTTTACCTGTTAGCAATGGAGAAGAGTACCTTAAAAAGGTTAAGCAAATTTTGATGTAGTGGTATAGGATGACAGATCTTGGGAAGGTCCAAAAAATCCTTGGTAAGGAAGTTCATCAAAGCCCAAATCATTTCTGCATTGCAATCACACAGTGTGCACAAGTTGATAAGATACTTCATGAACACAGCATAACAGAGTGCAAGTCGGCTCCAACACCAATAGTCTTTAGTACAAAACTCTCAATCTTTTGTGCTTGAGGTACTTCAAGATATTAGACCATACTAGAAACTTGTTGGCAGCCTTTTATACATCTCCACTTGCACATGGCTTGACATTGCTTTTGCAGTTGGAGTACTCAATCGCTACACCTCTTGTCCGGCAGAGAAACACATGAAGGCAGCCAAATGAGTATTGAGATATCTCAAAGGGACTAAGCAGTTTGGTTTAGCTCTACACTCAAACTCGTTGCATACTTGGATGCAGATTAGGCAGGCGATGTGGATACTAGGCAATCAACATCTGGAGTATGATGTTTACTTTCTGGGGAAGCAGTGAACTAGCTGAGTAAAAAACAAAGTGTGGTGGCTCTTTCCAGTGCAGAAGCAGAGTATGTAGCAGCTTCAGCAGCAACATAGGAGATAGTATGGCTAAGGCTTATGCTACAGGAACTTGGACATGAGCAAAAGGATGCCACTCCACTTTTTACAGATAGCAGAAGCTGCATTGCCATCGTGATTCATGGGTGGACAAAGCATATAGAGATTCAAAATCATTTTGTTTGTGGCCAAGTCAAGAAAAAACAGACCCTGGAGTATATTCCAACAAGGCAGCAAATAGCAGACATCTTTACGAAGGCATTGGATGAGGCACAGTTTTTCCACCTCAGGAGAAAACTTGGAATACATGAAGTAGATCAAGGAGGGCGTGTGGAAGGTAGCAGTTGTTGGTTTGCTCAGGTCTCCAGGAATCACGCACCAATCAGTCAGGAATAGCTTGCATATAGAGCATGATTGACATGTGAATTGTAACTCATTTTCTCTTCACTTCTTGGTTGCTTCTCGAGGTCTTGAAAAGGACCACTTCCTCCTTGGTGATTCTGGCATGAAAAGAACACCAACGGCCAGAACGATTGCTGGGATGCATCCTGCCCCGAGCATCAGTCTCATCCCGACAGCAAGTAACTGACAATGTATCCCAGCAGTATTCCCAAGTTGATAAAAGTCTCTGGAAACGAAACCAAAGCACCCCTGCTTGCTGCTGGTGCCAACTCTGCAGTGTAGACTGGTGCTATCATAAGCCCAAATCCTACTCCTATCCCTGCCACTATACGGCCACCCAGCAAGATACCAAAATTTGGAGTCAGCCCCATCACCCCTGCTCCGAGAAAGAATATGACAGAAGCTATTGCCATTGTTTTCTTTCGGCCAATGGAGTCCGAAAGCCTGCCTGCTAAAACTCCATCGACTAAAGATATCAAGTTTAGCGAGCCTACCGGAACCTCTTCCTGTAGCTCATGAATTTTCAGATCCTCCTTTATGAACAAGACCGCTCCGCTCATGATACCAATGTCTGGAAGACAGAAAGTTAAAACTCAATGCTAAGTAAAGAAACAAAACGCATACCATATCCAAGTAGCACAGAATTCAGAGATGCCAATTCTCTGTTTGGCGCCCTTACCAAACAACGTATCGATAAAAATGCTTCCCTGCTTCTGTGCTAGTCGACAACAGCTGATACGTGCTTGTCTGCTTCGAGCCATCGTTCACCATCCTGTGTAAACCCCCTTGAATCTGAAGGCTCGCTTCTGCTCAAGCCTTCCATCTTTCTGTGAGAGAGATCTAAACTCTCCACGGAGAAAATAACCAGACAGATCTATGTCCTACTATCAGTCATTGGGCGTACCTTACGGCCGAGAGATCCAGTAATCGCATCTTCGTCACTGCTTAAGAGACTAGATGAGAAACGAAAATTGAAAGCATAAGTATACTCAGAGTGGCTGAAGACGATGACCGCTGAGCTACGCTGCGTGAAATAGAGCGATTAAAACCCCAAAGAGGACAATTTTATAAGGATAAACGCATCAGGTTCTTCTTTCTAGTCACCTGTAACTGGCGTCAACGCTCACACCCAAAACGGATCCCAGAAGTTCGGAACAGGATTTCTTACCTCAAATATCATATACAGGCCTTCGAGTGTAGATTACTGAGCACTAAGTTAGAGCTCTGCTGGCCCACGTAGCGTAAAACGCATTCTAACCAAGTACCTAGCTACCACACGCTAAGCAGTTCTCACGATTCTCGAGTGAGAAAACCATCTGCGCTAATAGCTCTTCTGTCGGTTGACTTTGTAGGACTCTGGTACAGAAGAGATGGCTAGATTAAAACCGTAGAAAATAGAATCCTACCTTTAATGAGGCCGTATCGACAGTGAACTTGATAGCGTCCGCAGCAGCTTGCGATCGTAGATAATACATACCAGTCTTTAGGCCCTGAAGTTAATTTTGTTGAGGACAGGCATAGAAATAGTGAAGTCAATTTGGTCGTTGTGGGCTGCTCCATATGAATGTTCAGGCTTTGGCTTTGGTCAATGTATGCACAAACCAACCTGTATATTCAGATCCGGTGTCCATATTCCCAAATCGGTCAAATCGTTCAGCAGATGCTTGTTAACCACAACAAATTCACCACTGTAGCAGGCAACATAAGTATCACAGCTGATACAGAAAGAAGGCATACCTTAGAGCGCGTCGAGTGTAAATATTGGATGTAAGACTCAAAACACTCGTTGTTTCCAAGAATTTGGCTTGTTGATGCTGTCGGCATTGGAGCAACAAGCAAGGAATTGCGTACTCCATGGCGGGCGACCATTTCCTTCAAGGCTGCCCAATCCCAACGACCAGACGGTATAACGTTCCACATATCTGGTTGAAAGACTCCCTGGAAAGACAAAGCATTGATACAGAAAAAGATAATACTCACTACCCGAACCTTACTGACTGGACTTCCAGGATATGTTTCATAAACTCCATATAATTCTGCCAGAATGCTTGACGTTTTCATGGCATGATAATAGATCGTCTCAAAAATGTCTTTGTTCAGATCACGAGCCTGTAAAAGAGAAAACGTAAGACGGCCACAAGAAAAAAACTTTGTACCTCTTCGGAGTCGAATGGGAGCCCAAGGAGAATAAATGCGTCAGCTAATCCTTGGACACCAATCCCAATTGGACGATGTCGAAGATTTGAGCGCTTTGCTGTGTCAACTGGTAGTAGTTGATGTCAATAATCTTGTTTACGTTTTCAGTCACTACTGTTGTCACCTGGAAACAATCTCCAAGTTGATGTTAGAGAATCATGAAAGCTGTGTTACCTCAGCCAGTTTGTGGAAATCAAAAACTCTATTTTTGCATCCTTTGCTACCGACCAGTTTCGTTTCCGAGTTTATTCCTTGTTCACGAACAAACCGAGGTAACGCAATGGATGCAAGGTTACACACGGCTGTCTCAGAGGGACTGGTATATTCCACAATCTCAGTGCAGAGATTTGAGCACTTGATAGTCCCCAGATTTTGCTCTTCGTGTTGCAAGTATCCTGAAACGGAAAAAAGCGTTAGAAATAAGAAGACACTCCTTGACTTCACACCTTAAAAACCATGTACGGATTGCCAGTTTCCATCTGAGATTCCAAAATTGCAAACCAGCTGATAAGGAACATTTAGCTCTCCCCTGATAAACACTGCAAAAAATTAAGCTCGTAAAAGAATTAGAAGGAGACTGACATATCTTGTGTACAAGCTTTCAAACTCTTCACCCCAGCAGTCAGCCAATCCAGGAGCCTTGTTCGGACAAAACAGAGACGAATCGCTATTGCTCCTAACTCGTTCCATGAAAAGATCAGCGTTTCTCATGCCCGGCCCTGCTTGGGGGCAGGCAAGTTCCATGTCATTCTTAGATCTTTTTTAACTCTCTCTTTGGTACCACGATGGCACGAACACTGGACTTCCAACAAAGTTTACGATGGCGACATGATAGTTCTTCAAGGCCAAGAGAAGAAGTTTTTGGCAACAGGAGGAGACACCAACACCAAGTATTCGCAGATTACGTTTACTCACACTCAAGCAGACAGGTTTGTTCTACTGGCTTCGCAAGCATGGCAATGGTGAGCCGAAGTGGGCCGCTGGAACTAGCAAAACCCAGCCTTTACCATCGACTGTTCTGTCCATCGACTGTTCTGTCCAAGAAATAGGTAAAGTGATTGCCTGCCATTGATCCAATGAGAACTCTCCCAGCGACCTTGAAAGCTTTGAATGCGTTCCTACACGAGGAGCAATTCAGTGTGTGCTGTTGGTATCGATCGAGCATCTGTAAGAACACAACACAAACGGCCACAGTGGTGTTTACTGTTGCTACAGGAATTCCTCAGGAGATCATTCTCAAGCTTATAGTTGCAGGCCTTGTAATGGCTAGTGCAGGGACAGCGTTCCTGGAAGAAAACTTTGTGTATAAAGACTATGTCCATACTAATGGTTTTTCCAAAGGAATTTTTTTTAGAAAAACCAATGGATATACCTAGATAATCCAAGGTTGCGAACGAGGATTTTTAGTAGCTTTCTTATAAAAATTGTTAAAATGTTTTATTTTAAATAAGTCAACTCTCTATGCTCCCTCTCCGGCCGCCGCTGCTCCACTGCGTTCATTTCTATTGCTTCAAGATCAAGGATTCGTTCTTCCGGAGCCTCCTGTAAAAAACTTGCTTGCATCTAAAGAATGTGATGCACGCGACCACTGGAACAAAGATTGCAGTGGAGCACCATGCAAGTATGAGGCTGCTGGATTTATAGACCGACTCGCCCTTGACAACAACGAGAACTTCAACCCCTCGCTTTGTGATTGGAACTTGGTCTACCAGCAGCCCCCAGGTCGCAAATTTCCTCTCCCTCTGAAGCTCGGCAGGGGTGACGGCAATCACAGCAGAGTAAGATGCAACCGAGATGCTCACACAAAGCATCAATGTCTTCCATCGCCGGAAATTCGTCAAGTTCGTGAAGAGCCTGAGCTGGAGATTGATGAAAGTGCTGCCACGACGGCTATGAAGGCACTGGGAAGAGCTACTGCTGCCACCCAGAAATCCGACGCTGGATGATTGAGATCCAGGGCCGAGTTCTGCACTTGAATGTAAGAATTCTTGACGTGAGACATGAAAGATCCCAGAACGTCGACACGTGTCGTGGTGGTCATCAAGTCGACTGACGAGGTAATGGAATTGCTGCTTGAGGAGTTGTCAACTCCAAGAAGGCAAAGGTTTCTGCGTGGCCTACTCGCAAAGACGACTCGCTGGGACATGTCGAATCCTGCTGCTTCTGGAGCTGTCTTGACCCTGAAATTCGTCCATGGATCAAAATCTCTCCCCCTGAGCTTTACAATGCTTCGGTTGAAAGTTTGTGGATCTAGCTCCATCCCCTTGCAGAAACCGAGGCCAGTCGCATTGGCACGATCAGGATCGATGTTTCTCAAAGTCATCCCGCTTGACTTTTCGAGATGCGTGTTCCAGTTGGGAATTGTCAAAACTTTGGATCCAAGAAAATATTTCATTTATGTGTAGCACGAGTTTTAATGTAAACTTAACTGGGCATAGGAATTAAAATCACCCTGTTTTGCAAGCTAGCAACTTCTTGTCAGATTCTTCATCATACATTCGTTGCTGCCCAACATGCCCCCGCTTTCTTCATGGCTCCCATCCACTTCCAAGTGCTGGTGAGCACTTCCCACGTCCTCATACTTGAGAGCCGTCACCGCCGTGGATGAAGAAAGCTCCACAAACTCTGGCGATCCCCAGAGATCTCTTCCAAACTTTTTCCTTTGACCAGAAAGTAGATGAACACCGTGATGCCCGCGAAGAGAAAGAACATTCCGGCCAGTGACAGTGCCTCGGAGATGCTCGAGAATGTGAGCCCGATGCTGCCGCTAACCAGCAGTCCCAGGCTCACGGCTCGGAGTTTATAGATTAAAATAAATATTCTACTAGTTAGGATTTGGATGGGGCTATATATATATATAAACACTAATAATTACGTTTGGTTTGCTTAATAGTAGTATTATTCATATTTATTAATCAAACCAATTACTACTTTTTAGGTTGGACAAATCGTTTTCGGAATTTCTTTTGTTCCTCATAAATTAGATTACTTTATTGCATAAAGGAGTGATTATGGAAGGGTAATTATGTTGTGGTATTTGGGATAGTAATGGATATACTTAAAATATGCTTGGATATTCTAGGATTTTAATCATTTAGAAACAAGGATGGTAGTGAATATATTTAGAATATACTTAGATATTCTAGAATATTCTATTATCTAATGGTTGTTATTCATTTAGATTAATCTTGTATTTATAATTTATAAACTTTCTTAAACCTTTTCTAGTATATTATTTTTTATTCTATCATCTAATTATTGATATGAAATAAGATTAATCTTGTGTTTATAAATTACAAACATGCTTATAATTATAAACATTATTTGATCAATTGGATTAATAAGTAATAATAACACTACTATTAAGCAAACCAAGCATTGCTACATGCAACGTGTAGCAATTAGTTTTTTATATTGCATACTTACTTTTTTATGCTGCATAAAAACCTAAAAAAAGTCCAAACTATTGAAATGATTTCTTTATAATATTTTAACCCTTATTCTCTGCACGTTTTTTTCTGGAGGAATAACCAAACTGACCGTGACATCCTGCCAAAATATACAAGAGGGGCCTATCCTGTATATTGTATTGCTTGTTATCTGTTTTCATTTTGGCTTTTAAGCTTGGTCCCTGTGGATGACCTCTCTCGTTTGGACCCAGGCTCTTCATGCTTGAGGAGGCAGAAGAACAACAAAGCACCATGCTGAAGATAAGTTTCAGGTCCTTGACGCGAACTGGGTATTGAAAGTAATCTGGCGAGAAGGAATCCAAGGCCTATCGATGAGACCGGATGAAGTGTCCGTATCTAGTTGACATCCCACCAAACAGCTGAAGAAGCAGCTGTCTTACATTACAGCGTTCTGATTCTGTAAGCTTGGTCCCTGTGGATGATATCTGTCGCTTGCACCCACGTTCTTCATGCTGCGGGAAACACTATAGAGACCACCTTGCTTAAAAGCCCCGAGCTTGTGCCCAACACAAGCACACCTTGTACTCAAGTAGTGTGTTCTTAGCAGCTCACACTTCACTTCTTTGCTTTGCAGTGATGAGCAACGACAGGAACCTGGAGGTGAAGCGCGACGTGCCTGGTGAATATGGCGCGCCCATACTCGGCTCCGTGCTGGATCGGCTGGACCGTTTCTACGGCAAGAATTTCTTCGAGAAGCGGAGGGACGAGTACGGGAGCACTGTCTTCCGCGTCAACATGCCCCCTGGGCCACCTTTCTTCCCCGATTCCAAAGTCATTGCGCTGCTGGATCAGAAGAGCTTCCCTGTCCTGTTCGATCTCACTAAGGTGAGTAAGAAGAATGTGTTCACCGGCACCTACGTCCCGAGCACCGGATTCACGGGCGGCTACCGCGTGCTGTCCTATCTCGGACAGGAGGAGCCCAAGCATGCGCAGCTCAAGTCGTACTGCATGGACATCCTCAGCAGCAACCACGACCGTTGGATCCCGGAGCTCCGTGCGGCAGCGGCTGCCGGGTACGCCGAGTGGGACGCCGAGCTCAACAAGCCGAAGAAGTCCGGGGGGCTGCTGGGCGGAATTGTCTCGGGGCTGCTCCCGGATGATCCACCGGAGCTCAACCCTGTGCTGGGGAAGATCGCGCTCCGATTCCTGACCAAGACGGTGCTGGACAAGGATGCAACCGACGGGAATGCGCTCACCGAGACCGGGATCAAGCTGTGGCTCGCGCCGCAGATCGCGCCGGTGCTCAACGCGGGCCTGCCCGCCGTGATCCAGGAGCCGCTGCTCCACACCGCGCCCATACCCTTCATCATCGTGGCGCCCGAGTACCAGAAGATCGTGCGCTTCTTTAAGGCCAACGGGGAGCGCGCGGTGTCGCTCGCGGTGCCGCACGGTATCGACCCCGACGAGGCCCTGCACAACCTTGTCTTCTTCATCTGTTTCAACACCTTCGGGGGGCTGACCATTCTGTGGCCCGCGCTGTTCAAGAATGTGAGCGACTTTGACGAGTTTGACCTGCAGGCGGAGCTGCGGGAGGAGGTGCGGCGTGCCGTGGGCCGCGGCGGCGTGGACGCCGCGGCACTGGGCGCCATGCCGCTGCTGCAGTCCACGGTGTACGAGGTGCTGCGCATCGAGCCCCCGGTACAGTCGCAGTACGGCAAGGCCAAGGTGGACTTTGTCCTTGAGACGCACGTCGAGGCGTTCAAGATCAAGGCCGGGGAGATGCTGTACGGGTACCAGCCGCTGGTGACGCGCGACCCGGTGGTGTTTGAGGAGCCCGAGAAGTTCAAGCCTCGGAGGTTCATGGGGGAGGAGGGGCAGCGCCTGCTGGAGCATGTTTTCTGGTCGAATGGCCCCGAGACGAGCTCGCCGAGCGTGGACAACAAGCAGTGCCCCGGGAAGAACTTTGTGGTGTTGGTTACGCGGATCTTGTTTGCGGATTTCTTCCTGCACTACGATTCGTTCAAGCTTGGGGATGCGTCCATCAGCGGTACCTCTTCGGTCTATCCTTTCACCGAGCTCAAGAAGCGAGCATGAAATGAAATGCACTAGTGTGTATGTCTATATCAGCTTGTATGCAACTTTAATAAAACTGAGGATTACGTAAATATAAATAAATAGATACTTGTGTTTATAGTTGGAGATTTGGAAGAAAATGGAAGTTATCATTCAAGCATTTGTTTCCATGGAACTTTTGGGAGAGAAGGGAAATTGCCATTCAAGCACTTGCTATATGTTTCCATCTAGGAATTGGGGGATGAGCAATGCCCTCTAGTTCCATAATACTTGCTGCCGTGTCAATGTTGGGTGGGAAAGACAAACCCTAACCGCATGTCAGTCGTATATGACTTGTGATAATAAATCCCGACAATACTTTTATTTACACCTTTTCAATTGCACACAATCACCTTTTGATTTGTTGTTAACTCTCTTTTAAGAAAACGTCTTTGGAATCCTGGCCAACACAAAACTTTTGGATTTGAATTTTATTTAACAATTTTGTTAAAATAAAAATACCCAAATTCTGAATCATCCGAAACACTTGGTTCAAACATTGCCCTGTTTCGCAGCAATCAACTTGACTTTAGCTAGCAGCTTCTTGTGAGATTCTTCATCATACATTCCCTGCTGCCCAAGCCGCCCACCACCTTCTTCATGGCTCCCCTCCACTTCCAAGTGCTCGTGAGGAGCACTCCCCACGTCCTCGTACTTGAAAGATTGGCCTCCCGCCACCGCCGTGGATGAAGAAAGCTCCACAAGCTCTGGCGATCCAGCGAGCATCCCCTCCCGCTCAAACATCCCAGCGATCTCCTCCAAACTCTTCCCCTTGGTCTCGGGAACCAGAAAGTAGATGAACACCACCGACGCTGCCGCGATGCCCGCGAAGAGAAAGAACGTCCCGGCCAGTGACAGTGCCTCGGAGATGCTCAAGAACGTGAGCCCGATGGTGCCGCTAACCAGCCGGTTGACGAGCAGTCCCAGGCTCACGGCTTGAGCTCGGAGCCTGAGAGGAAACACCTCGGAGTTTAGAACCATGTTGATCGGCCCGAATCCCACCGAGAAGGAAGCCATGAAGACGCATATGGCGGTGATGATCAGAGCTAGAGCTACGTCCGAGCTTCCTCCGGGGGATTTAGCTGTAGACTGGACTGGAAGGTGGCGATGCTTGCTTGGATCCATGGCACTGTCGTAGAAGACAAAGCCGAGAGCCACTGTCGCCAGTGACGCTGCCATCCCGACGCTGCTCGCGAGAAGCAGTGGCCTCCGGCCGACTTTATCCAGCAAAGACGTTGCCACGAGAATGAAAGCCGTCTTGGTGAATCCTACCGCCACTGTGGTTCCTAGAACTCCTGCTTTGCTTGTGATCCCGGCCTGGTTAAAGACCGCTGGGCTGTAGTACACGAGAGCGTCGATCCCTGAGGCTTGCTGGAAGAACTGGATACCCAAGGCCACGATGACCATCCTTCTCACGGATGGAACCGGCCACAGAAGCTCGTTCCAGACTCCTTCCCCTTGGCTCTTGCCGGCTTGCTGGTTGAGCTTCGCGGCTGCCATTATATCCGCCAGCCTTTCATCCGCTTCCTGCTTGCTTCTCGAGGTCTTAAGAAGGACCACTTCCGCCTCGGGTATTCTGCTTTGCATGACGAGCCACCTCGGCGATTCTGGCATGAAAAGAACACCAACGGCCAGAACGATCGCTGGGATGCATCCTGCCCCGAGCATCAGCCTCCAGCTGAGTCCCGCAGACAATCCCGACAGTAAGTAGCTGACAATGTATCCCAGCAGTATTCCCACGTTGATAAATATCTCTGGAAACGAAACCAAAGCACCCCTGCTTGCTGCTGGTGCCAACTCTGCAGTGTAGACTGGTGCTATCATAAGCCCGAATCCTACTCCTATCCCTGCCACTATACGGCCACCCAGCAAGATACCAAAATTTGGAGCCAGCCCCATCACCCCTGCTCCGAGAAAGAATATGACGGAAGCTATTGCCATTGTTTTCTTTCGGCCAATGGAGTCCGAAAGCCTGCCTGCTAAAACTCCGCCGACTAAAGATATCAAGTTTAGCGAGCCTACCAGAACCTCTTCCTGTAGCTCATGAATTTTCAGATCCTCCTTTATGAACAAGACTGCTCCGCTCATGATACCAATGTCTGGAAGACACAAAGTTAAAACTCAATGCTAAGTAAAGAAACAAAACACATACCATATCCAAGTAGCACAGAATTCAGAGATGCCAAAAGGGCGCACCAAACAACGTATCGATAAAAATGCTTCCCTGATTCTGTGCTAGTCGACAACAGCTGATACGTGCTTGTCTGCTTCGAGCCATCGTTCATCAGGAGGCCTGTATCCTGTGTAAACCCCCTTGAATCTGCAGGCTCGCTTCTGCTCAAGCCTTCCATCTTTCTGATGAGTGTGAGAGAGATCTAAACTCTCCACGGAGAAATTAACCAGACAGATCTATGTCCTACTATCAGTCGCTGGGCGTACCTCACGGCCGAGAGATCCAGTAATCGCATCTTCGTCGCTGCTTAAGAAACTAGATGAGAAACGAAAATTGAAAGACATAAGTATACTCACAGAGAGGCCGATCAAGGTTATTACTGTTCACACCCACAAAGACGATGACCGCTGAGCTACGCTGCGTGAAATAAAGCGATTAAAACCCCAAAGAGGACAGTTTTATAAGGATAAACGCATCAGTCTCTTCTTTCTAGTCACCTGTAACTGGCGTCAACGCTCACACCCAAAAGGGATCCCAAAAATTCGGAACAGGATTTCTTACCTCAAATATCATATACAGGCCTTCGAGTGTAGATTACTGAGCACTAAGTTAGAGCTCTGCTGGCCTACGTAGCGTAAAACACATTCTAAACATGTACCTAGCTACCACACGCTAAGCAGTTCTCACGATTCTCGAGTGAGCAAACCATCTGCGCTAATAGCTCTTCGTCGGTTGTCTTTGTAGGACTCTGGTACAGAAGATAAGGTTAGATAAAACCGTAGAAAATAGAATCCTACCTTTAACGAGGCCGTATCGACAGTGAACTTGATAGCGTCCGCAGCAGCTTGCGATCGTAGATAGTACATACCAGTCTTTAGGCCCTGAAATTAATTTCGTTGAAGACAGGCATAGAAAACGCTAATATGCTGAGTGTCCTTACCCCTGACCATGCGTGGAAGTGTAGTGAAGTCAATTTGGTCGTTGTGGGCTGCTCCATATGAATGTTCAGGCTTTGGCTTTGGTCAATGTATGCTCCGCGTTCCACAGCCATATCAACGATCGTCCGTTGCTTGATCTCCCATACAGTCCTGATTGACTTGGTTCAGAAAGAATAAAAACTTGTCCACAAACAAACCGGTATATTTGTTTAAGATCGTCCGGTATCCCTTCGATGCTCTGAATGGAGCCATTATAAGCCATTACTTTGTTCTTCAGATCCGGTGTCCATATTCCCAAATCGGTCAAATCGTTCAGCAAATGCTTGTTAACCACAACAAATTCACCACTGTGGCAGGCAACATAAGTATCACAGCTGATACAGAAAGAAGGCATACCTTAGAACGCGTCGAGTGTAAATATTGGATGTATAAGGCTCAAAACACTCGTTGTTTCCAAGAATTTGGCTTGTTGATGCTGTCGGCATTGGAGCAACAAGTAAGGAATTGCGTACTCCATGGCGGGCGACCATTTCCTTCAAGGCTGCCCAATCCCAACGACCAGACGGTATAACGTTCCACATATCTGGTTGAAAGACTCCCTGGAAAGACAAAGCATTGATACAGAAAAAGATAATACTCACTACCCGAACCTTACTGACTGGACTTCCAGGATATGTTTCATAAACTCCATATAATTCTGCCAGAATGCTTGACGTTTTCATGGCATGATAATAGATCGTCTCAAAAATGTCTTTGTTCAGATCACGAGCCTGTAAAAGAGAAAACGTAAGACGGCCACAAGAAAAAAACGTTGTACCTCTTCGGAGTCGAATGGGAGCCCAAGGAGAATAAATGCGTCAGCTAATCCTTGGACACCAATCCCAATTGGACGATGTCGAAGATTTGAACGCTTTGCTGTGTCAACTGGGTAGTAGTTGATGTCAATAATCTTGTTTAAGTTTTCAGTCACTACTGTTGTCACCTGGAAACAATCTCCAAGTTGATGTTAGAGAATCATGAAAGCTGTGTTACCTCAGCCAGTTTGTGGAAATCAAAAACTCTATTTTTGCATCCCTTGCTACCGACCAGTTTCGTTTCCGAGTTTATTCCTTGTTCACGAACAAACCGAGGTAACGCAATGGATGCAAGGTTACACACGGCTGTCTCAGAGGGACTGGTATATTCCACAATCTCAGTGCAGAGATTTGAGCACTTGATAGTCCCCAGATTTTGTTGATTGCTCTTCCTGTTGCAAGTATCCTGAAACGGAAAAAAGCGTCAGAAATAAGAAGACACTCCTTGAGTTCACACCTTAAAAACCATGTACGGATTGCCAGTTTCCATCTGAGATTCCAAAATTGCAAACCAAAGTTTCTGAGCTGATAAGGAACGTTTAGCTCTCCCCTGATAAACACCGCAAAAATTAAGCTCATAAAAGAAGTAGAGCAAGGAGACTGACCTCCCTTTCATATCTCGTGTACAAGCTTTCAAACTCCTCACCCCAGCAGTCAGCCAATCCAGGAGCCTCGTTCGGACAAAACAAAGACCAATCGCTATTGCTCCTAACTCGTTCCATGAAAAGATCAGGAATCCAGAGGCCATAGAACAAATCACGGGCACGGTTCTCCTCCTGTGCGTTGATGCAAGAAACTAAAAATGAATTGCAGGACAAAAAGACACTACCTTCCCGTGGTTTTTCTTAAGATCAAGCCAATCAAACACATCTGCATGCCACGGTTCCAAATAGATCGCAAAAGCTCCTGCATGTGGTAAAAAACGAAACAAAAGTAATAATGATGATTATAAATGTTGAAAAGCTGTACATGATACCTTTCCTCTTGCCTCCCCCTTGATCGACATAGCGAGCGGTATCATTGAACACTCGAAGCATAGGAACAATCCCGTTCGACGTGCCGTTCGTTCCACGGATATAACTGTTAGTGGCGCGAATATTATGGACAGAGAGGCCGATACCCCCGGCTGACTTGCTGATTACTGCACACTCCTTCAGGGTATCATAAATGCCTTCAATGCTATCCTCCTTCATGCAGAGAAGGAAGCAGCTACTAAGCTGTAGAAGTCACAGTTAGAAGTAAACTACAAAAGGAGAATCACGAAGCAACCAACCTGAGGCCGAGGAGTCCCAGCATTAAACAGTGTTGGTGAGGCATGGGTAAACCAACGCTGAGACATGAGATGGTACGTCTTGATTGCAGCTTCAATGTCCTCCTTGTGTATGCCTACAGATACTCGCATGAGCATGTGTTGAGGCCGCTCAACGACTCTCCCGTTCACTTTCAAGAGGTATGATCTTTCGAGCGTCTTGAATCCAAAGTAGTCATAGTCGAAATCCCTGTCATAGATGATTTCGCTATCAAGCTTCGCCGCGTTCTGGACGAAAAGAGAAAGAGAAACTGATGAGAACAGAAAAGGAGAACCAATGACGGGAATACTCACTTTCATAATGATATCGTAGACATCATTAGCAATGAGAGGAGCTTTCAGTCCAGACCTCTCGTCAACGTGGCTGTACATCTCCTTCACACTGATAGCCCAGCTTTGGTTAGACAATAGAGAAATTCTCGAAGAAAACTTACGTCTCTGAGAAGGACTTTTTAGTTTTCTTGTGAAGATTCGAGACAACAATCCTGGCAGCAAGCTGTGAAAACTATAAGTAAACTGACAAAGAAAAAGGCTTGCAGAACAAACGAGAACAAGCTTCTAGCTTACAATTGCATAGTCAGGATGACTTGTAGTCATGGAAGCCGCAGTCTCGGCAGCCAATTCGTCCAGCTGACTGGTAGTAACACCCTTGTAAACCCCAGCGCATACTTTCTGTGCCACAATCACGGGATCACAGTAGTCGGGATTGAGGGAATAGCTCAGCTTCTTGAGCCGGGCGGTGATCTTGTCGAAATGCACAGCCTCTTGCTTCCCATCCCTCTTGATGACATACATTTTCCTGGATTTGCAAGGCTTAGCAACAGATCGAAGCCGCCGACACTAGAAATCTCACCTGGGAATTCTCGGACGAGCAGCGGGACCGAAATGAGCAAGGCTAGCAAGCTCGCGGAGGAATCGATTGAGCGCCTCCAAGTAACGCTCCCTCCTAAACCGCCACACGGTATAAAACCCTATAGCCGAAAAGCTTCCTCGTTGCGATATTTTCCCGCCCACATTGAAAGGAGGCACGTGGATTGCGGCGATTGGATGGCGATTTGGCGGGAGTCGCGCCGGCCGGCTACATTTCGAAATGGAATACCACCAAATCTTGGATCGTTAGAACCCTAAAAAGAAGAGGCCCATAAAAACCCTAGAAAACAGAGCTTAGGGTTTATGCGAATTTCGGCTATGGCGCTGCCCGCATTGCGCGGGACACTGCGCGGCGTCGTCTTCGATATGGACGGCACTCTCACGATTCCAGTGATCGATTTCCCGGCGCTGTACAGGGCGGTCCTGGGGAGCCGGCATCAGCCGAGCTCGGACAAGGCGATCGATATTTTGCACGAGATTGAGCAGTGGAGCCCGGAGGAGCAGCAGCGCGCCTATGCGACGATTGCCGAGTACGAGAAGGAGGGATTGGACAAGCTCCAATTCATGCCTGGTAAGCGCTCACAGATTTGGATTTGGAATTTGGCTTGGACAAGCTCCAATTCGGGAAATTTCAGTTCTCTGTTCTTGTGTGTGTAGGAGCGAAGGAGCTGTGTGACTTCATCGACGAGAAGAAGCTCAAGTAAGTAACGTGAAGCTTGTTAGTTCTTCCCTAAGTTTTTGAGCAGTAAATCGCAGGAGGGGATTGATCACTCGCAACGTCAAGGCTGCTGTCGATTACTTCCATGCTAGATTCGAGGTGCTCTATCCTTTTCTCTCTTCGATCGTAGCTAATTACTCACTTCCTCGCAGAAACCACACTTTAGCCCAGCTCTAAGCAGAGAATTCCGTCCATACAAACCAAATCCGGCCCCGCTCCTCCACATCTGTAGCGCATGGGGAGTTCCCCCGCACGAAGTTCTCATGGTTGGAGACCATCCAAAAGATGATGTAAGTTCCTCTCGATTTCTATCTATTGCTTCTGAAGTTCATAAGTTCTTGTAGATTGTTTGTGGCAACAAGGCTGGAACAGCGACTTGTCTCTTGGATCAAGACGACAAATACATCGTCTCGCATCTGTCTTTGCTCCAACGCCCCACTTTCAAGGTGAGATCTCTGGCAGAAGTTCTCACGCTACTCCAGGAAAAGTTCGATCTCAAGTCTGGGCCAGAGACTGAGGCCACCACAACGCCGTAAAACAAATCGCTTGGATTCCAACTCCAATAAGGTTGTATCAAGGATTTTTACAATGGATACCATGGAAACTGACTTTTTCCATGTTAGTACATTTGGTTTCATGGCAACAAGTTACAGCAAGAACAGGAGAATCTATAATTTTAAGTATGCTTCTATGAACACATTCGTGTACAATATTGCATCAAACAGCGAATCACCCACCTCTTCTCGTTCCTTTGCTTTGTATGGAGTTCTTATTCTCGCTTTAGAACAATGCTTTGTATCTCAGGCTGGGTCAGGTTTGTGGCCTTCTGATTCACTCTGTTACACAGACAAAGAGAAGTTAGAAGAGAGAAAAATGGAAACTTGGAGAGGAAAACTTAAGAGAAAATTGGAAACCTTGGGAGAGCTTACTTGTGTAAGAGTAGGAATCTGGAGAACGGAGCCTGGTGCTTGTGCGTTTTTGGAGAGGTCCCTCAAGACACCCTGAAACGGCTTTTGAGTTTTTAACAGCGAAACCGGGATTATAGAGAGAACTTGGGTGTCTACCTTATTGGCCCACATTAATCCGCAGGCATTGCACAACGTCCTCGGTCCAGAGGGGCCTCGTCTCATCATCGGTGTCGATCGCTCACCAGTGCCACAATGTGTGCATCTAGAGACAGAACAAAGAAAGGAAAAGATGAGGAAACTAAGTTGCAAAAGGCCAGATGACTTACAGGATTTCTGGTTGAGGAGCACCACCCGGTGGAGTGGGTTGTCCAGGTGTTGGAGGACTGCTTCCATTAGCTTTGGCTGCCGCTTCCTCCTGGAGTACCTTGGAGGACGCGAACTGACCCTTCTTCCGATGCATTCTGCCGAGAAAAGAGACACAAAAAACAAGAAGAGATTGATATTAATTGATGAAAGGCAAAGCACAACAGTTCCACCGCACACTCAATACCTCTGTGCAACTTCCTTGCGAACAGTGTAGCGGATCTTCTTGTCATAGCAGCGCTCCTTCCGCTTCTCCCGGAACCTCGTGAGCGCCGTGATTCTCTGCGGCATGTTCATTCGCGACGGGAGTTCCGAAAGGCCCTGTTTTCATTCCAAGCGATCTGTAAGCCCAGAGATATTGACACTTGGTTCGAATATACATACGAGAACAGTGGCATTACCTTCCCATAGTGGTGCCCGGGCATGCTCGCTCCAGGGAGGCTCGACTGTATCTCCCGGCCTCCCAGCAGTAGCAACACCTCTTGGACCTGCCAAAACCAAAGATCAAAATCAAGTTTTTAGTTGATCATGACACCAGGAAACCACGAGAACGAATGAAGAGCAGCAAAAAACAGTACCTTCTCTGGAGCAACTGTATCGAAGACATAAACTTCTCCTTGGTACGAGAGCGTGAGCTGGGTCGTGGCATGAGACCGTCCGGTGAGAGCCGCCGGAGGCTCTACGGGGTGACCACCATCGGAATGCATCTCCGCCTCGTCCAGGCCCTCGCCATCTTGCTCCTCGTCGTCTTGGTCCTCGATCTCAATGTCGTGGTGGTGATCGTGGAGCCCGTGGTCTTCGTGCATATGCATATGAGAGTGAGGATGGAGATGGTTTACCCCCTCGATCTCTTCTCCCACCTCATCCGTGTCGTCGACGTGCATACTGTGCACATTTTGGTGATGAGCGTGAATGTGCCCCTCAGCAGCCATTGCGCAAGAAGAAGTAAAAATAAAAAACGACCCAAAGCCGAGCTCGCTAGAACTCTAGCTGCCTTGGGCGCATCCTAGAACACAAGACAAACCAAAAGCGTTAGAACGATATTCCAAGCTCCGCGAAACGATCTAGAACCTAATAACTGCCGAGAGCTCTGTTGTCACTCTCGGAAGATTCAAACCCTAGCGATCGATCTGGCGCTCTCACCTGGAATCACACGCAAACGCAGCGCCGGTCACCAGCGCCTCTGATTCGCGTCGCGAGGAAGAAGCTAATCCGCAGCACCAGAGCCGCCAAGGCGCCAAGACGCGAAGACCTACACTGCCTCTTACCCTAACCCTGCGCCATAGCCAAGAGAGGGATACTCCCCGAAAGCTCTGTGGCAAACAAGAATGTATGTGAGAGAAGAAGAGAGGGAGAATGTGTGTGGAGCAAACGCACAGTTGGCTTTTTGCCGCCAGTTCGTGGCGTGCGTCCGATCGTGCGGCGCCGCAGATGCGGTTTTCCTGCCGCGTGCGGCGTCTTTATCCTGCGGTGGCCAATCACAAGCGGCTAAGATTAGCTTTAGAAGAATATGCTAACGTATGTCTGCCGCACGGAAGGTCCGGCGGATATTCTGGTAAGTGGACTTTCGGTGGAGAATATGCGTTGCATCTAGGGCTCTTGTTGGGATTTTGAGCTATGGAGGAATTGCCGCGCTCGGCGCGGGCGACGCGAGGGAAAAGGTGGGGGTTTTTGGGGAGATTTGCCCGGTTTTTTATCGGATTTCTAGGCTCACGAAGCTGCTGGATGATGAGGTTGAGGCGGATAACTCGTTTTGGGGCCAGGAAGCGTTCAAGGAGGTGATGATCACTGCTACATTGTGCTCTAGAGTGTTTAATTTTTGCTTCTTCGCAGGAAAACAATGATAAGGAATATCAGGAAGAGGCAGAAGAGGTTGATGAATTCGACAGTGACTTTGATCAAGACGAGGTTCGCATTCTTTGCTTTTCATTTTTCGTGTGATATTTGTATGAGGTTTTTGCAGGGACCTGAATCGGAAAACGAAGTTAAAGAAGAAAAGTAAGCTCTCTCACTCTTTCTCTTTTCGAAGAAAAGTTCTTAGCGTTTTTTTTTTCTTTTCCATTTTATAGAGAGGTTGTCAAAAAGAAGAGAAAGTTTCCCTACAAGAAGCCCGGGGCGGACAAGAAGAAAAAGAGCGTCAGCTTTCTACTGAAAAACGTTGCACGCACAGACAAGCCGAAGCCAAAGAAAAAGGCACCGCCCCGGCCAAGTGATCAGGAGGATGGCGATGGAGAAAGCGAGAGGATCATCAGAAAATCCACGAGAGTGTCCGTTGTGGCGAGGCAAGCTGAGAGAGCCGCCAAAGCAGCTTTGCAAACCACACCCAAGGTACGATTTCAGTTTTCATGCAAGCCTTCTCTTGTCTCTTGCTTGATCTTTTGCTTTTTCGTTTTCGCTGTTCTATCCAGCCAGTGAAGAGAAAACGGGAAGAAGAGAAGAAGATGTCTCAGGAAGACATGCTTCTCGAGGCAGCTCAAACAGGTACATTCGCTCCATATTTTTTCTCGACTCATTCATTACGAACGCAGAGGTTATCAATTTACAGTCTCTGGAACGCATGCTCGCTCGAGAAGAAGAAGTTAAGAAGAAGGCAATCATACAGAAAACGGTGTACAATGGTCCTCAAGTCAGATTCATTTCCAAAGGCGGTACTGCAATCTCGAGCATTTCCAAAGATCGTCTTTGTTTAACGCTCTCACACTTTCAGGATACAATGTACTGGAGTTCACCAAAGTGAGCACGCTTCCTAGCGCCATTAACTCCAAAGCAAAGCCTTGTAAACGAGTCACTCTCCTTTCTCATTCTTTCTCGTTTTCACCCTCGATTCTCACTTTCTCTCTTGTTTTTTTCCTTTTCTTCTTTTCTACGCCAGATCCCGAGAAAGCTTTATGCGTTGTAACAGGCCAGCCAGCCAGGTGAGTCATTTTTTCTCTTCTTTACAAGGACAAGCGAAAACTGGGACAAAAATCTGGTGTTTTGTTTTTTGCGTCTTTGCGCAGGTACAAAGATCCCAAGACAGGCCAGCCGTATGCCACGAAGGAAGCGTTCAAGATACTCCGCGAGAGGTAAAAAACAAAGCTCACTTTTTCTCACAGCAGCGATCGATCGACTTCGAGCATGGAGAAAGAAACTCATGCTTTTTTTCTTTTTCTTTTTCCTCGTTCCAGGTTCTCGAGAAGCGGCGACAAATCCTCGTCCACGCGGAGAGACAGCTTGGAAGAAATCCACCAGAGGAAACGGACGAAAGTCGAGACGGAGAGAGCTCCTAGTAGCCGCGCGGGCGTCGTCAAGCTCAAGTTTAAGAAATCCCCCAGTGGCAGCATGGTGTCATCGTCATCGCCGCAAGCTCTCAATCACCAGCCTCGAATCGTGGTCCCGGTTCTGCAACCCCCGCCGCCACCCATCGACTTCCACCAAGTGATCGACGAGGCCGACTTCATGCTCGAGGGACTGGACGATCTCAAGCCCGACTATAAGATCGAGGACAGCATCCTGTACGAGACCAACGAGAAGCTCGAGGCCCAGTTCACGTCCGGCTTTCCCTGGCACCACTGAAAGTAGCCGAGAACTTGGAAGAACTCTGGAAGCTATAGCCGCTCGGAGGACTTGGAAGAGCTCTGGAAGCTATAGCCGCTCGGAGAACTTAGAAGAGCTCTGGAAGCTATACAACAAGAACAAAAAAGAAAAGATCACTGTAACAGCGAGAGGGAGAGAAATGTAAATTTTAAAACCTGGCCTGCTCGTGAGGCATCAGCTCAGAGGACAAAATTCGCTCGTTCTGCTCTTCTCGCTCTAGCAATCGGTGCCACCACCACCACCACCACCACTGCCACCACCACTGCCGCCGCCGCCCCCACCACCACCCTGTGTGTTGCCTCGCTTCCTTTCCCTGTAGCTCTCCCCCCAGATCCTTGCTTCCGCCACCGCTCTCTCCCGGTCGTGATCCAAGATCTTGAATCCTTCCTTGAAGATCTTGTTGGTGCGGCTGGGGCTCATCGAGTTCCTGTCGTACATCTCCCAGTCGTCCGCCTCTCGCTGTTTGCTGCTATCGTGCAGCTTGGCTTCCTCCAGTAAGTTCCTGGGACTGTCCTCGTCTTTCACACGGACATTTGGAGATGACTTTGCGGACGATTTGGCTGTGACGCTCGGAGAATGCACGCCATTGTTCTTGCCGCGATCATCACCAGCAGCAGCAGCAGCAGCAGGAGTTGCGAGTGACAGCTTCCTCTCTTTCTCTTTGTCCTTCTCCCGCTTCTCTCTGGACGATGGTGGCGTCAGCCTGCTGTTGGAGAGAGGATGAACGCCGGGGTCGTATGTCTGGCTGGCGAGATAGTTTAGAGCGGTGACTACGTCGGCGATCAGTGGTCTCGTGCCCGCTTGCTCCTGGAGGCACATCGCAGCGACTGCCAGAGCCTGATACAGGCCGCGCATTGGATATCTGCCTTGCAACAGCGGATCCGACATGGACGGGAACTTTCTCCGGTCTTTGAACAGGGGCCTTGCCTGGATGAAAACAAAACAACGGTCAGAACAACAAGCTTTGCCACATCGTCAGTACTAAAAGTAGCAAAGCTGCGTACCCAGGCCACAAGATTGTGCTCTCCAGCTGGTCTTGAGTTGTCGATCGCCTTTCTACCTGTTATAAGCTCTAGTAGCACGACTCCAAAACTGTATACGTCCGACTTTAATGTCAACTGTCCCGTCATCGCATACTCTGGTGCACAATAGCCGTAAGTCCCCATAACTCTCGTTGAGACGTGCGTCTTGTCACCGACAGGGCCGAGCTTTGCAAGCCCGAAGTCGGAGAGCTTTGGGTGGAAATTGTTGTCAAGAAGAATGTTGGATGACTTGAAGTCCCTGTAAATCACCGGCGGATTGGCCTTGTCGTGCAGATATTCTAGACCCATCGCAGCACCAGCCGCGATCTTCATGCGCGTGTTCCAGTCGAGCGGGGCTTTCTCCGGGGGAATATCTAGCAAAAACAAGAGGAAGGTAAGCCCGTCAAGACCAAGAGAAAGTATCGTACCATGCAAGTGATCCTCCAAACACCCGAGCGGCATAAACTCGTAAACTAGCAATCTCTGATCACCGTCTGCACAGTATCCAATGAGGTTGACCAAGTTTGGATGGTGAAGCAAACTCAGCATTAAAACCTCGACCAAAAACTCTCGATTGCCTTGCAATCCGTTTCTATCCAGCTGCTTCACAGCGACTACCTGAATTCACAACAACAAACGTATAAGAAAACCGCTCTACAAAACCAATCCACAAACCTGTCCCGAATTCTCCAGTCGTCCTTTGTACACTCGCCCAAAACCACCCTCACCTAAGAGACACTCGGCCTTGAAGTTCTTCGTGGCTGCTGCAAGCTCTCGAAACGTGAAAGTCTGAGCAGCAATGGCTGGAGTGGAATCTCCGGGTGCATTTTCCTTCTTGCGATCCAAAGAAGCTGCCGGCTTCACCTTATCTATAGTAGCAAAAAAACGGAAGAAAAGCCAGAAACGTAGACATGAGATCTGGCATCCAAAACTCGAACAAAAATTAGGCATCCAGCGATCTTACCGGAGGGAATTTTTGCCAGCGACTTCTCCTTCTCCACGATCCCAGGTGCCTGTTGAGCCGTCCGAGCTCCAGGCTTGCTTCCAACCCGGCTCTCTTGCTGCTTGCCTCCTCCAAAGCAAAATATACATCCCATTTTCTCCGAGCTACGGCCTTCCGTACCACTCTCAGCAACGCATTGGAAACCCCGTCAGCTCTGGCAGATCGGACCAAGAGCAAGAAATTGCCGCCACTGCCGCGGCTCTAGAACAAGTCTTGTCCTGCCGATCCACCTGATCCGTGGCCGATCCAATGGATTCAGCGCCACGGAATTCCCATCCGCCGGCCGAAATCTCCCAGCCAGGGCGCCGATGCGAGAATCACTGCTGCTGCTCCCACCCTACCGGATTTCGGCACACCATTCGTCGCGCGGATAGATAGATTCGCGAGATGGAGTGGCGAGCTAGCGCCGCGCCCTTGCTTACTCCTCCGCTTCTTCCTCTTGGCAGCGCGCTTCACTAAACCCTAGCCGGGGAGAGGCGCTACTGTGTTACAAGGACACACTACTCCCCACACACACAAAAATGCAAAGCAGTGGGAGAACGGTTTAACCCTTTCACCGCTTTTTACCACGCGGAGGTAAAGCAAAAATGATAAAGTAATGCCCAGGAAGAAACAAAGCTACCTCGCTCTCTTTGGGACACTGCCCCCGCCGCGCACGTCCGCACGTAGTCCACGTGTCGTACTTCTATTGATTGATTAACTTATGTACTTTTTATATACATACAATGGCCATAGTATGAGTTCATGACATGTCATGTCATGCTGTTCATTCATCTTCTGATTCAGGTCAGCCTTTAGTGACTTGCTTTTCATGGTGGAGTAATGATAATAGATTAAGTAAGTAAAGATTTTCTATCGATTTTATAGTTGTTTCTGGGATATGATTTAAGATCTGGAAGTAAATTATAGTTTTCAATGATAACACCTCAGATTATGTCATGCACAAAGTAGAATTATCTATCTATTTACTCTTCTTGAAACACGAAACTGATGATGAAAAAAAATGCAAGTGTTTTTGTGAGTTGTTGAAAACTGAAGACTTTTGAAAGACAATGATTTCAGATTAAAGTATGAATCCATCGAATGGGTCATAAAATAAAAACATGATGGCCATGACATTAACCCCATGATGCATCTCCAGGAATCTTCTTATAAATATTCTGTCCGTAGGACACGTGGACAACGCGGGCGGCGCGATCTTTAACCGGACGAAAAGTGCTCGTGTTTTGCGAATTGCACACCACTCTATCGCCTCCATACGCGTTTTGAGCACATAGCCAGTTGCCACACGTACAGATGGCTGCCTCTCGCGCCCAGGTAATCTGTCCTTTCCTTCGTCCCTGGCTTGGAAGAACCAAAACAAACGGCGAGCGAAAAAAAATAGAGGAAGAACAACACGTTTTGATTCACGGCTCTCGTCCCACAAATTCATGCCATGTTCGATCTAGCTGCTGCTAAATCGCACCACCACAATAGTATTAAAGCAATAGAAAACGCATTTAAGGGACGAAAAGTAGAGCTGAGAACAAGGAAAAAGAGAACTTCCCTCGGAGAGATCGAGATCGCGGAACTTGGTTTGTCAATCTCCGCTGCCTGGAGGAGGTTGAGAGTAACCATAGCCAGAGGACATACCTGGTCGAGGAGGAGGAGGCTGCGAACCATAGCCGGGACCCGGTGGTGGCTGTGAATAACCACCGTAGCCACCATAGCCACCACCACCACCACCACCACCACCGCCGCCGCCGCCGCCGGATTGACCAGGTACCACTGGCTGCTGGGAGTAGCCACCACCGGAAGAAGGCATACCGTTTGGAGCTGTGGAACCGGGTGGTGGTCGACCTGGAGCACCCGGTGGTGTCATTGGAGGTCTGTAAACGCCGTTTGGTTGCGTGTTGCCAGGAACTGGTGCTACGGGGGGCCGGAATCCACCGGGGCCAGGAGGATAGCCTGCGAAAAAAAGGCACAAAGAAAAAGAAAAAAACGCTTGCATGTCAGTCAAATGCTTCCGCAGAAAAGACTAGAGGGACTGTAAAGACTTGCAGACTCTGGCTGTGAATAAACAAACAAAGACGAGACAAGAGAAAAGCGGAATTGGAATGAATGGAGAAGTTTTCGCTCACCTCCACCTGGTGCACCAGGATGCATCACTGGAGGACGCATTGGTTGTATCATTGGTGCCGGAGACGAGCCCGGCAGTCCCATGCCTGGCCGTGAGAGCACTGGCACCATCTGCTTGAATCCCTGGAACGCGGCCATGTGTTGGTGCTCCTTGACTTTCTGGTCGATGATGCTTTGGGTCTGTTGCTCCTCGAACTGTTGGTAGTAAGCTCTGACGTTCGCCTGGAAAGACAAGATAAAAAAAAACGTCAAGCTTGAGAACTATAAAAACTAGCAGAAAGCAATAAAAAACTGAAACGAAAACGCAAGAACACACTACCACGAAACCGAACATGAACAAGAACACACTAAAATGAAATCGAACATCAAAATTCATCACAAAAACGGATCCAGAACTAAAAAGATCACAGAATGAAGAAAACGAAAACTAGAAAGGAGTGGAACTAAAACATTATAAGAATTGAGTGAACGCAAGATAGAAAAAAAAGCAAACAAAAGATAGAAAAAAAAGCATTTAAATCCTAGAAAGGAGTGGAACTAAAAAACACTATAAGCACTGAAAGATAGAAAGGACGTCATTCCTCTACAAATTTTGATAATCCTTACCTTGTGTTTGTACCCCGCATTGTGTTGCTTCCTCACCGACGGCTGCACACAAAATGTAGGTCAGCAAGAAAGAAGAACAAGCTCTCCAGCCTTACCGAGTCGTGCGTGAGATACGTATCACAGTAATCGCAGTAGTATCTATCACACGGAGCAAATCGATCGAATCCATCTCGGAACTGGAAAGAACAGGCGCCGATCTTACCTAGGCATGGCGCGATTGGCAGCGCAGCGCAGCGCAGGGAGCGAGCCGCGAGACACCGGCGATCGTCGTGAGCGAGAGCGCTTCCAAAAACCCTAGAAACGTTTTTAATTGCCCTAGCGCAAGGCCTTTGAAAATTTTCCCATAATTTATATAATGAATGCAAATCAAGGAAAAAAAAAAGAGAAAAAAAGAAGACAAAAACACCAACCTCATTCTCCATCCAAGTCGTCCTCGTTTAAGATATAGCTTCGTTCGTCCTTCCAGCCTCTTTGATCCTCTTCCTCAATCCCAGAGTTCCTCTGTTCTTCCTCCTCTTCCACTGCTTCTTTGGTCTCCTTCGTCTTCGTCGCATTGATCGATCGATCGCCATCTTCGTTGCCTTTGTCCATCTCACAAACTCAGCTGGCTCAGCACTTGACGAGTAGCCGCTTCACCATCGTTGGAATCACTCTCGTTCTCGACTCGCGGCTCGGGACGCCGAGGAGGCGGCGCGGCACTCACAGCCACCACCGAGCGAATCCTCACAGGCTGAGCCATTCCATAGCCGGCACGGTAAGGCGGCCCCGGCATGCCGTCGAATCCTGAAGAAGCCGGAGAAGACATCCCCCACCACGGCGAACGAGAGTGAGACGACGATGGATTCGACCACATTGAGCTGAAGCTGGAGCTGCTCGCCTCCGAGTCTCTAAGCTCCCTGCGATCATCCTGTTTGCTTTCGCTGCTGCCGCCTCTAAGCCATTCGTCCTCGTCCCTCTGGTGCTCTTCCAGAGGCACACTTATGTCATGTCTGTCCCTGCGAATGACCGTAGGAATGCTTCGCAGCTGCGTTGGGATCACCCTTGGCATGTTTCCTGCCATGCTCCGGCTGGGAACGATGCCAGGAACGTCACGAGAAGTCCCTGCCCCTGGTGGCATTCGTCGCGGTATGGAGCGGTACGAGTGACCATTCCCAAGAACCATGCCGTTGCTGTGGTGTTGAGAGCTGTGCATAAACCTGTGAGACTGGGACGTCTCCGAGTTGGCGTCGAGGAGCCAACTCCCGGGATGATACTGCCCGCTGTGACCACCTCCCGGTAGCAATCTCGTCCTCGATGGCGTCGACTGCTGGGCGAGCAGCACGCTCCTCTCGTCTTTGCCGTGAGCTCTAGCTAATGCACGCGCTACAAAATTCTGCTCCTGTTCTTCGGTCACTTCCGACTCCAATAAAGTTGCTGACGTTCCACCTTGCTTCGCGTCTGTGAAAAACAAATACTCTCAATCATCAAACACGCGTTCTCGACATCAAAGAACTTACATTGTTTGAGAGAGCTCCATGCGGTCATGGCCGCGTTCTTCTCTGCTTGCTTTTTCGTTTTCGCAGCTTCTCCAGTAAAAATCATACCCCCTACCCCCACTGTGCAAGTAAAAACCGGCAAGTGCCCGGGCCCCGAGCGCACCGTGGTGTAAATAGGCAATGGAACACCAGCCCTCTGGGCAGTCTCTTGCAGGAGATTCTTGTATACTCCAGTCTCATCCTAAAAAACAAAAGCACAAATAGTATTAAGATCTCACAACACCGACAAAATCATTCTTTTACCAGAATCCTCGCAGCCAACGATTGTGGAGGCCCTCGCCGAGATAGAGTATTGAGAGCAACCTCAGCAGCAGCATGCTCGGCATGCCGCAGTGTGCTGAAGTATGTTGGGCTCTCAAAAACCTCCCCGTTGAAATTCACAGTGGCCTTAAATCGAGGGGCATGGTCGGGGCCCTCTCTTATACACGAATACGCAGGAAGATTGAAGCAGCTCCTCTGAGCAAGCTCTTGGAGCTGATTCTTAAACATACCTACAAGAACAAAAGAGAGAAAAAAAAAACAGGATTTAGAACAGCAACAGCAGCAAAAATGGAATGCAACAAGCAAGCAAAGGACTCCAACCTTGCATCACGATCTCACAAAAAACTCACACAATGAATGCCGCAAATGCAATCGATTCTCCAAAACCCCCAAAAGTGCGCCATAGCGCAATCAACGAGAAAAGCAAGAAGAAAGGAGAATAGCTCACCTTCTGGAAAAGAACCCACCGCACCGGCCGGTGCAATGACGCGCTCTACCGCATGCCCCGTCCTGCCGCGAGCAATGGCGAAAGCGGCGAGAAATCTCACCCTAGCTCCAAGCGTACCATCTGTGACGCCGCGCCGCCGCACCTAATGCCGCGATCCAGAGCCGGGAGCGCCGGCCGGATTGGAGAGCCGATGAATGCAGCGGCGCCGTTAAGGCGGCGGCGCCGCCGTTGCTGCCGCGAGAGCTCCTGCCGACGAGCGCCAATCGATTCGATGCCTGCTCGAGCTCCCCGAGCTCGCCGCGCCGCCGCCGTCCTCCTAGGAAACGCGAAAGAAAGAGGAAGAAACAAGGGTTTGTTGCCTGTGATGGTTTGGCTATGGCGTTTTGTGTTGCCGCATTCTTACTGTAGTCAATACCGAGGGAGAGGTCAAATTGAAGAAGAGAGATGAAATTTGAGTTATGACCCCCGCCACGCGGGCAAAATAGCATCTGCGCAACGGACGTACACATTTCACCCACGTGGCACTATTTCTCGTTATTGCGAAACCCTAAAGAAGACTATATCTGGGGTTCTCGTCCACGTGGCGAGTCCCGACATTGTCCGAGAATATTCTTTGGTGGTATTTTCTTCCCGTCCGGGGGATTTGGAGGATGATCGTCGCCGCCAGCGCCGCGCGCCAGTGTCAGTTTCCAGCGCCGAGCTCGAGCTGGATCGATCGGATCGCCGGCGCTGCCGCATTGCGTCGCTAGAATCTCCTCCCTGCGGCGAATTTTGCGGTTAGGGTTTTTCCATCCCCGCGTTTTCTCATTGCTGCTGCTCCAGGGATTTCTCTCTCGCTGTGCGCCCTGGGCGACGAGCGCGGGCGATCGATCGATTGAAGGTTACTTTGAGATTGCTTGAATTTTTTTCCTGGCATATTTCTTTCTTTCGATTGTTTTTTCCCATCTCTTTCTTTTTGTCTCTCTCGCTCCTTTATTTTATTTTATTTTCTCTCTTTCGTTCTTTCACGTAAGAAGTTAAGGAAGAACTATGGGCCTGGGCTCCCGAAAGAAGAATTCCTGGGTGATGCTGCTGCCTCTCTCTTGACATGCATTTAACTGCAGCACATTGGTTTGGATTTGGACCATGGCGGGATTAGGAGGGCTGGTGGGAGGAAGTGCTCTCGATGATGAATTGTGAGTGCTACTTGTGTTGATTGCTCCACTGCTACTTGCGCTGCTGCTACTACTGAGCTCTTTGCTTGCTCTTTCTGCTCAAAGAACTTATGATCGTGGAACCGGGAAATGGAGGAGATTTTTAACTTTGTTTTTACTTTCTCCGGTAAACAAACACTCTGAGGCCTCACCCGTGAAACTTGCGTGTGTCAGGAAGCGAAGCAATGTTGTTCGACTCCGAGGACTTCCTTTCAGTGCCACGGAGGTTGATATTAAAGAGTTTTTTCGGGGTCTGGACCTCGGGCCTGATGGAATCGTTATCTGTGTCAACTTTCAAGGTAACAAACACCCAAGCTTGCTTTGTTTGTTTGCTAAGTTTTGGTTGCTCAGGGAGGTCCACTGGCCAAGCTTATGTCCAGTTTGCAACCGCTGAGCTGGCTAATAAATCCCTCGAAAGAAACAGGTTTGTGATTTGTGTCACCCCGATATCAAATAAGATCTTTGACGCAGGCAACACATTGGAAGCCGCTACATAGAAGTTTTCAAGGGCCATCCAGCAGACATGCAGGTTTTTTGCTCTCGAAATGGCGAATTCTTAGCTAATGTTTGTTCAACAGGGAGCTATGAGAATGGCCGGCCGAGGGAGTTCCGGCGCCTATGGAGCAGCAGGCTTGCAAGGGACTGGGATTCCTGGCATGGCTGGTAATCCCGACATGCGTTTCACGGGGGTTGTGCGCATGAGAGGAATGCCTTACAGGTGAGTTGAGCAGTAACAATTCTCCCTGCTTGTCCTCACGTTTATTCTTGCTGGTTTCAGCTGCACATCGGCCGATATCATGGCCTTCTTTAAGGGAATGCAAGTTGCTCCGGATGGGATTTTCCTGTGTACACATGCTGATGGCCGACCAACTGGTGAAGTGAGCCTTTTTGGACCTACCGTTTAATGGCTCTTAGTTTTTTCTCTTCAAATCTGGCCACTACAGGCATTTGTGGAGTTTATTAACGAAGAAACAGCCGCTCGAGCGATGCAGCTCCACAGAGAGCCGATGGGCTCGGTAAGTTTGTTTTCCGGTTATCGTTTTACGTTTTTCTTTATCGCCTTTTGACGCCTTCGTGTCCATTTCAGCGTTATGTGGAGCTTTTCAAAAGTACAAAAGGGGAGATGATGACTTCAGTTCAACAAAAGCTGTGGTTCGCTGGTGTTGGTAACATGTCACCAGTTGGATCTCTCGGCCAAGTAAGTTGAGTCTTGTTTTTCTGAAAGAAAAAACTAATTTTTCTGTGGTCTTAGATTCCTGGTATGTTGGGAGGATATGGAATGCAAGGAGTAGGGGCTTTAAACTTAGGAGCAGTACAATCGCCGGGGCCTGGAGCTATAGGAGACATTTCGGAGGACGTGTGCATTAAGATGCGGGGTCTTCCATACAATTCCGGACCCAGAGAGATTACGGAGTTTTTCCAAGGCTACAGGATCGTCCCAAATGGAATCTACGTCGTGATTGGAGCTACAGACCGTCCGACGGGGGAGGCGTTTGTGGAGTTTATCTCTTCCAAGGAGGCACAGCGGGCCATGGAACGCCACCGCAACAACATTGGCTCCCGCTACATCGAGCTTTTCCGAGCCACCAAGAGGTAAGTTTCAAACTTTTTAAAGTGTTTCTTCTTCGAAGTTGTATTCTTTGGAACTCTCTCTGTCTCTGTTGCAGTGAAATGATCGTGGCCACAGGAGGACTGCCGTTTAGCATGGGCCAGCTTGACCCGGCTTTGCAGCTTCTGCTTCTCCAGCAACAGGTACTTTGTTAAGCAGTTCTAGTGTCTTTTTCATACTTTTCCTATGCTAAACTTGTGATGAACGCGTAGGCTGCCGCTGGAGCATTTGGCATGGCGGGATTGCTGGGAGCTCAAGGCGCTGGCGCATGGACAGACATCCAGAATGTTGCTGCTGCGGCTGCGAGCTTCTACCAGAGGCAAGCAGGATTAACAGGATCAACTGCCGCTGGGCTGGCGTTGGATCCATCGGTTGCGGCCACCAAGCTGAGAAGCATACCTTATCGAACTTCCGTAAGTGTTCTTCTAGATGCTTGATTGCATTTGGGATTAATGGATGATGGAAATGCAGACCTGATGGAAGAAGAACCGTGATGATGACGAAAAGATATATGAAGATTATTTTATGTGCATATTAGAACTCAAATAGAATGAATTTGGTAATTGTTTGAAGTGCCAGCTTAAAAGATCTGCTTTCCATGGAGATCATACATTAAAGATTATTGATGTTGATATTGATATTATGAATTTATGTAAGTTAAATAATATATAATTATTTAATTAATTGTTAGTAGTTTTAATGTTTATTATTTTTCAAATGACTTTCTCAAAGATTGCAGTTTATATATTATCCTAAATTTGAATCATGTTTATTTGTGTGAATTAAAATTTTTGTTTTTACAACTCAAGAAATTCCTATTATTTAAGTTAATAGTGATCATTTTTAATGCATATGATAGTAAATATCACTTTCAAACTCTAATGAAAAATAATATAAAATATGAAATAAATTAAATAAAAACTTTAATAGCAATAAAATAATATAAATTTTAAACAAATGTATTTAAGATTATTATAGATTTTAGTCATAATCTTTATTATTAAATGTGATTTTAAAAGAATGTTGAAACATAGTAAAATATATATTTATTATATTAAAATTTTTCAACAAAAACACTTTAACTTTTTTTATAAATTAATCATTAATAACCACCATGTATATATATATATATATATAAGTTAAAACTTTATATTCTCCCATGAAGTAAAAAAACATCCATTTAACGTTTATGCTAAAGGGTTTTGATGGAATTAAAATTTATTGAAATTTGAAAAGTATTTTAATCAGTATTTTAAATTTAATATTATATTATTTAACATTAATAATATTAGTGCCATAGATTTAGAAGCAGATGTTAAATTGCATTTTTAAAAAAAAAATTGAATAAACTGTAATTTAATGGAAAACTATTCTCTCACAGAATTTTGTTTAAAATATAAACTTTAGGTTTTACTAAAACTCTTAGGTTTAACATTTCTAGAGGGTTAGGGTTTTGATTTAAAATATTTCTCGTGATCCAGCCATGGATGACTGCCCGCGCCTCGTCTCGTATTTCTGCGCGGAGCTCCGGGGATTTTGCTCGCGTCTGGAGACGCAATGCACAAGCCTGCACACCAGCATTGGCCGAGTAACAGCGCTGGAAGAATCTGGTAAGCAATCTCTCCTGGACGCTTTCTCTAGGTTCTTCTTCGTCCAGGAGCCGCTGCTAGGTTTGTGGATCAGCTCAACGACAGGGTTCTATCGGTGACTGCTCGACTAGAAACTCTCAAGGCAGTGACAATGGGCACTATTTCTTTCCACGAGCTACTCGGCCATTGCAACGAGGTGTACAAGAAAAACGAGGACACCAATCGCCTGCTAGAGATGGAGCTTGAACGGCATGGCTACAAGCAATCGCAAGAGGTATGCTTTCTCTTTTGCCTTCTTGAGTTCTTGTGGTGTTTTTTTATTCCTTGTGAGTATGCTTTGATAGACAGAAGGAGCTGCTCGATTGCTTAGATTTTCCTAGTTTTCTACGAGTTTTCAACTTGTTGCCTTGAATTTTTCCCAGGCTGTCACAGAAGTAACTGTTCAAGGTGATGACTTCTCTCTTGCGGAAGAAAGCTACGAAGCCAAAGCCAGGCAAGATATCAAGGAGGCTTATCTAGAGGTCCAAAGAGAAGGAGTGTCTGCCACGCTTGACAAAAGGCGTGATCACACTGGTTCTTCGTATCCAAACCAAAAAAAAAAAGGACTGGCTCTTCTGTGTAAGTTGATCTTAACTAGAGTGCAGGTATCTGGAGTCCCTTAGCTTGAAGGATCTCGGTTTATCAGCGTCCAGTCTTGCTGCTCTCTCCGTCCCTGACGCAGGTATATCGTCAAGTATTTTGATTCTTGTTTCTACCACTGATACACTTCATGATGCAGATACTGCTCACATTGTTGACTCGGATTCGGCTGTACACCACTTAGTAACAGAACCATCTAAAGAACAAGTCTCTCGAAACAGTTCTTCTAGGTACTTTTACTGTTCATTGCGAATGAGATCAATTTTATATCTTTTGTTTTGAAGGAGCCTACGAGAGCTTGAGCTCGGCTCTGCCGATGATCTTGTCGATAAGCGGCCGCTTAACTGTAACGGTACGTTAGTTTCTCCGTAACAACATTTTTTTCTATCTAATCTTTTGTACAGGGTCGAGTACTGGCCTTCTGGAGCCTGTGGCCTCTGAAGAATTTAACGCTGCGCCATCGTGGCTCAAGTGGCAGGTCTCCATAGAGGTAATGTGCTATTAGTTTTCAGCTGGCATTATCTTGAAGTGTTCTTTTCTGTTCAGCTACTCAATGAGTTTGTTTCTAAGCTGAACAATCTGTTCTCCCTAAAGACTGACAGCCTATGTGGGAAGCCCACAGATGACGTAAAAGCGCTGAAACCAGATGATCTGTTGTCTCTGGCGTACGGTAAGCTTAAGCCTCGGCAGTTCTCATTTGGATGATCGTGGGTTTAACTTATGCAGAACCGCAAATCCAGAAGGCATGCCTCCTGATACTCGTGAAGCTTCAAAAACTGGAGACGGGCTTCCACGATGGCGTGACTACGTATTCGGTGCGCAAACGCGTGACGAAGGTTTGAAGTGGTTCTTCTGTCGTACCAGTACGGTTATTGCCTTGAGCGCGCCAAGAAGAATTGACATATACATTAGCTTTACAGTTATATGCCCAAGTGCTGCTGATTATCTTATCAGACTAGTCGTTCTCGTTCATTCTCTTTGCTTAAAGGCGGCTCAGAACGGGCAATTGTGGTAATGGGCTCTCTGCTATCGTCGCTGCTGAGGCAAAAAGAAGCAGAGGTAAGGTGTAGAGCTGTTTCTTGGTACACTTTTTCTTGGTTTCTCACAACAGGGTTGTTTCGAACTTTTGTAGGTAGTGGAAGGAGGTGATGGGCCCGAGATGCAAATTTGTCCGCTCGTCAAAGAGCGAGGGAATAGTAGGCAGCGGAAAGATGAATGTGTTGTGACAAAGAACTCGGACGAGGGCCGGAACAAAGATCCGGCAGACGGGAACTCCAGTAAGCTTGAACACTGCGTAGAAAGATCCTCGTCAAGCGACAACAGACGTAGGAGCCCCCGCCTTCTCATACGCCCTCTCGGACTTGAAGAGCAACGCAATCGAAGTTTTCCAATGGCTCAAATCGCCACCGAGGCAAGTCTACTCGTAAGTACTTTCGAATCTCGAGGATCAAACGAATCCTTACGCTCCGCTTATCCGCTGCAGGATAAAATTGCGGAGGCCGAGGATCGAAGGAGGTACGGACCCGGGGTCGAAATCAGTGCAGACTACCAAACTTAACTTGTGTGCTCCATCTTTTCCAGGAATGGAGAAAGTCGGGATGCAAGCGCCACCATAGAAGGTACTTTTGGTTGCTTCGGGCTCGCTATGCTTCAACAAACTCAAAACCCGTCCTTTGCTTTTTGTAGACAGCTCCACCTCCAGCTCGCTTGCACATGCGCTTTATACAATGGTCTCTGAAGCTGGAGATACGGGCTTAACAGTCCGTGAGGCAGGAAGGAAGGTGTTACAGCAGGGGCTATTGAAACTCTTTGAGCCCGAGGACGTCCCACTTTCGGTGCAAGTTGCAAGAGCTATGCGAAAGAACGCCTATTTCATAGAAGCTGGCGGGAGGTTTATTTTATGGAGCACGTTCCTGAGGAGGGAATGCAGAACAGCTGCGCTGAGACGGAGGCCCATGGCAGCGTCCGCTTGCAATCCTAACGACATGCAGAATCCAGCACCAAGCAAGACGAGGAAAGGCACGCCTCTCAAGGCGGAGATGAGGTGTCGGAAGCGGAGGAGGAGCAACCAGCACTGAAAAACCGGGTACTGTGAAACTGCTCCAAGCTCCTCTTTCCGCTTGAGTGCTTGTTTTCCCTCAGGCTTTTTGTTTGAGTGACTTCCAAGTCATGCCTTGTCATGACTCTCTCGACTCTCAGATCGACATGAGTGATCGAGCTTTCACGGGTTTCCTCTTCACTCGGCTGCGTCTCCTTGTTGCTTCCTGAGCTGTCGCTGCGTTCCTAAGCTTTCGCTGATTGGTTTCTCGGAATTTGTCCAGGTGATAGTCGCAGAGCGAGTAGTCGGGCTGAGTCGTGCGGTGGCACCTCCATCCTTTGCCGTCCATTCGCCGGCACTGGCTACCTTCGTTCGCCTCTCCGTCGTCCTCCAGCTCTTGTAGGTTCCTCAAGCTAGCGCTTCTACTCCTCGGCCTCCTGGTACTTCTTCTCTGCTCTATTAGTGCTCCACTAACCACCACTGTGAAAGAAAAGAAGAATTCAGCAGGATATCGATCGACAAAAACTAAAGGCAAAGTCGTTTCCACTCACCGGTGTCGGTATCTCCTGCTACCGCTGCTGCTGCTGCTGCTTCCTTCTGCAGTGGTGGTGCTTCCCTGCAATTACAATTGCGACCATCAGCTCGGCAACGAAAGAACCTGAAGAAGTTACAACGTACCTCGGAGGCGATGAAACGTCGATAAGATCCGAAGTTACCTGCAGGCCACAGAAATGGAGAAAAGGCAAAGAGAAAAGAATTGGTGTCAGCAAACAATGGCTCGCTTGGGAAAGAAAGGAATTGGGTTGAATGGTTTGGTGGAGCTCCAGGAGACAATTAGGTGGAGAAGCAACTTAGAGCAGCAGCAAGCTCAGGAAAGAAAGTATACCAGGAATTGGATCAGCGCGGGGGCATTCCAGGGACATGAGGCACAGACACAGAAGAAGGAAAGAAGGAAAGAAACGATTTTTCTCTACAAGTTACCTTCACTGACTTGGGACTTGAGTCGTCATCGTCGAGCTCGCCGCCGCCGTGATCTCGGAGGAGCTGCTGTTGCTGCTGCTGCATGCAAGCCATCTCTGGGGCGAGTTGGAGTTGCCGCTGCTCGAGGCCCGGACGAGGAGGAGGAGGAGGCGGCGGAGGACAAACAAAGCTGGGACTAGCCGCACTGCAGCTCCGGGGCTTTGTCCTCTTTGGCCTGGTGGGGAGCGAGACCGCCGGAGTCATGGGCGACGAGAGATCCGGGAACTGCTGCAACGAGCTCGACTGCAGCAGCACCATAGCGGCGGCGTCGTCTTGGTTCTTGCTGCTCGTCCGAATGCTGCTACAAACCTCGGCAACCAAGCCCCGGCCTTTTCCTTCCACCGCTGCTACCGCTGCTGCTGCTGCTACCTTATCCCCGACTTCCTCCTCGACTGCTACAAGCCCTACAAGCGCTGGAGCTCTCGCCGGGACCGCTCCTCGATTTCCAGGCAAGGATTTCTCTCCTTGTTCTTCTTCTTCTTTCTCATCTTTGCATCCAGGAAAGTTACCAGGAGCTAGAGCTGCAGTGACCACCGCCGCTGCTGCTGCTGCTGGCTTTGCCGCTGCAGTGATTTGCGACCTCAAGATGGGATTGGCAACTGCAGGAAGATGAACAGCGGACAAGTGCTTCCTTATTCTCATCTTTGCTGCCCTCCTGTTATTTTTCCTCTCACTTTTCTTCTCCTCTTGACTCTTTCTTTTTTTTTTTTGCTCCTGCTAGGTAGCTGCTCACTTAGTCACTGCTCCTCCCACACAAAGCAACAGGCAAACCAGCAGGCAAACCAGGAAAAAAGAAGAAGAGAGAGAGAACTACACCACCAAAACTGGCTGTGAGTGAGAGCCCTCAAATTGCAAAGACAATGGGGTAGGGGGGCACAGCAGGCCCAGCATATCCTTGGAAATGCAAGAAGGTATATGCTCCCTTGCATGACAAGGCATTTCTCCCCCCTCAACCCCCTTTTTTTTCTCCCAGGAAGGAGTAGAGAAAAGAAAATGCTTTTAGAAAAAAATCAGATTAGCCCTTAAAACTACCATCTTAAAAAATTATTGCACTGTAGAGGGGAGATTTAGTAAAGTGGGTTCCTAGCTAAGCAAGTGTAGCCACTGAAAACCTTTATATAAGCACAAAAGCACCACTCTCCTTGTGAGTGACAAGAGGAAAAAAAAGGGGGTGGAGAATGCATGCTTTTTCCCAGGTCCGCCTTGTGATTCGTGCAACAGTTCTAACAGCAACATGTGATTGATGTGTGGGTGTGTGTGTGTGTGTGTGAGTTTCCCCTGTCAAAACTGTATAACACAATTGGATCATCCAATATGTATGAAACTTCCCAAGGAGATAATTTTAGAAATATTCCATACTCAGGTTAGGGCACGCCACGTCGGAGCATATCCCCCGCCAGCGTGGCAGTGACCTGGCTGGAACTCAAAAAGAGAAGAGTTTTCAAGTTCCAAACTATATGTACATGAAAAGCCCACCTAAACAGAAAGAAAAGGAGATCAAGACCTGGACAGACTGACCCTGTTCTAAACAGCAGCAATAGTGACCCTTTTAGCAAATGTACAGCTTCTTCTTAGACTTGAAAGGAGGTGTGGTGGCGCGAAGTGTGTGATTGCCGGCTGTTGTGGATGGGGATCATCTTCTCTTTCCTTTTTTTTTTTTCGGGAATTCTTCCTTCATAGCGAGAGGCCGAACGTGTTCTCGCCACTGTATGTAACGTACAGAAAACCGTCCTCGTCTTTGTGCTCGTCGTAGATTGCAGACATGATTCCGGCTGCACAGAAAAGAAAAAATGGAAAAAAAGAACCAAGTCTTTAGCTTCGGGACAACGCCTGGAAGATGTAAAGGGTCGCGGGCAAGAAACGTACCAGTGGGAGGGAGAACGTTATTTACAAAGATGAAGATCGCCTTCTCGGCGCTGAGCTTAATCCGCTTGCGGATCACGTAGACAAACTGCCCAACCGTCAAGTCGGCTGGAACTAGATACCTGCACCTTTCGGTCAGCTCGCGAACGAGAAAAGGGAAAAAAACAAAAAAGGATAAAAACTCACTTTTTCTTGTCAATGTTTGGGATGTCACTCCTCTCGGCCTTCTCAACAATCACCTGGAGAAAAGAACGAGCGAACTTTAGAACATCCAGCCAGAAAGATCAAACGAAAAATTCATCCTTTATAGGACAGTTATTTACCGGAATTCTCTCTGGGTACTTCTCCCTAATCCTAGCAGCCTCGGCCTTTCTCTTCTCTGCGAGCGAGAGAGCAAAACAAAAAGGGTGAGAACGAATTCCATGCTATGAAACAGTAAGCGACAAATCAATCAAAAGAATCTGCGCAATCGAAACAAAAGCCACAATCAAGTACACCCAAAAAACCGTTTTGGGGCAAATTTCCTCTCACCGAGATCATGCTCCTGCTTGAAGGAGCTCTTCGCCGCGGGCTGCTTGCCACTCATATTCGCTACTGCCGGCGCGCCTGGGGAGAAGAGAAGACTCGAGTCGAATCGGCCGCGGACACAACAAACCACCAAACCCTAGCTGCCTGTCTCAACCCTAAAAAATCAAACCCTCCTTTTGTGCTTCCTCTTTCCTTTCGGGCGTCCTTTGAACAGCCAATGGGCGCTTGCCACGTCGGACGAACCGACAGTCTATATAAAGTTAAAAGAAAGAGGAATGAAAAAATAATGGATCGATCGAATCGATCGATCGATCGATCACACCTTTTTTCTTTCGCCCAATCCATCGATTGGAATCCCCAAGCAATTCTTTGCTCCCTGGCCTTCCTTCTATCAAAGTTTCTTCCCGGAGCTCACATTTCTTCCTCCTGTTCTTGCGGAGCTAGGTTCAAGTCGAAGAACTGCCGCTTCACCACTTCCTTCCCAAGAACTTCTCTGTGATCTTGCCGAATTCCAATCGCTTCCCTCAGATCACCACCACCAACCTCCTGCCGTACTACGCTCGTACGAGCGTGATCTTCCCTGTGAACTTGAGCTTTATAAAAGCTCACACCATTTACTGCTCGGTACCGATCATCCTGGTTTCCCACTTGTTGTTCTTCCCCGGAGCTTGCGACTAGCACTGCTGCTGCTGCCGCTGGAGGAGCTGCGTAGAGAGCCTGTGTTCTTCTTCTCGCCTTGGCGGTGACGGTGGCCGGCGGAGCTCGGTTATCACCACCAGCACCAGCACCACCACTGTGGAAAAAGCCAGCCTTTGTGGAGGACTCCTCGAGGAATGTGCTCCACAGCACGAACTTGCTACCCCGTGTCAGCTCCAGCAAGTATGGGCTGTCTCTCATCACCTTGGCCATCTTGACCGACCTGGGAATGTCTGCCTCGGATAGCAACCCCCGCCTCGAGATCCTGTCCGCCGCTTCTCGAGCTGTGAGCCCCGCGATGCCAGCCTCCGACACCACCGTGTGCAGTGCTCGGCGAAGCGGGTCCATCTTGCCCAGCTCTCGCAAGTACGACTCCCCTGCGAACAAAAAGTGCTAGTGCTGTTGGATGCATAGGAGCAAAAACAAACAAATACCACCAAGCGAGGCTCCACCACCAGCTTTGAGCCTGCTGCTCGCAAATGCAAAAGAAAACCAAAAATTCGCTTGGTTAGCGCTTAACCAGAAGTGGGAGCGTTGCATGCAACGCATTACCTTTGCTGAGGACCACAATTATCATGTGAAGAGCGCCCGCTTGATTCAGCTGTATCCTGCGCCACCAGACACAGACATGGCAGCACACAAAGGAGATCATTCAATGTCACAGTCAGCTTTTGGGAAAGAATATCCAGCCCCACTCTCATGCAACAGCCAGAAGTTCTTCTATACAAATCAAGCAGGCATTCTCTGCTAGACGACAATGGCCATCTAGTCTCGATGGAGAATTCAGCGGCAAGCTTGAAAAGAGAACACGCGGAACAAAAGCAGGAATTGACGGCACCCATGCGATGCAAGACTATTCAATCCGGTGTTTCAGCTTGCTTAACTTATGCTTCAAGCATTAAAAGTATCTAGCCTGCCAGAGCACCCGTCTTCTAATATTGGTCAGTGGCCTCTTAACACCAGCAGCAACCAGCAACCAGAAAAACAACTACCCTGTGAAAGGAAGGCTACCTATGCGAGGAATGCAACACAATATTCAATGCAAACACAAACGCAGAAAAAGCAGCGAGCACTAAAGCAGGAAAATGGCATGTAGACGGGACGACGCGTCTTACCCGTAGTCTCGAAGAAGCACGCAGAAGGCCATGGTCATCTTCACTCGCCGCCTCCTGCTGCTGGTGCTGCTCCACCACGCGGGTTCTCGTTCTCTTCCGTCCTGAGCCCGAAGATTCCCCTTTGACCAAGTCCTGAATTGGTTTCTTCGTCTGCTGCTTCCGCTTCTGCTTCTGCTGGTCTTTTCCACAGGAGCAAAACTTCTCGTCCACGACCGGCCCCGGATGAAGTTCATGCTCGGACCTTTGCCGTGCCAAGGCTGGCTTCTCGCCGCAGAAAGGAGGTGGCGTTCGCGGCTCCTCCCCAATTGCCTCCTCACCAATTGGGTGCTGCTGCTGCGGAGGCTGCTTGCATTCCCTGCCTACACCCGAGCTCTTTTCTTGCTGTTCACACCTGCAACATTGTAACGACGTGTTTGCTACTCCATCCTCCCTGTACCCTGCTTTGGACTGCCACAATCCACCATGAAGCGACAATCCCCGTTCTTCAGGAAGCCTGCTACACCTTGAATCTAACACCCCCGTACTTTGCTGCTTGTCATGCTCTTCATATGCTCTCTTCAACAACCAACCCGTTGAAAAAACGTACTTGTAAGTCGCCGGCAGCTGCTGAATCAAACGCTGCTTTTGCGGTCCCGAGGAGGGACGCTTCCTGATCCTCATTCCTGGACTACATGTACACCTCCTGCCGCCGGTGTAGAAGACACGGAACCGAGAACCCAAATAACTTGCTTTTCCTGGCCTGGACGCAGATCTACAATATAAAGTCTTATGAGTACTTCACTGCTTTGTAAACCACGCAAGCACAGCCACAGCCATCATCGTCATCACCGGAAGCAGCGCAGGATCTGGATTACTAATAGCTAAGCGGCATGCACACACGGCCAGGAGAGAGAGAAAGAGAGAGAGAGAGAAGAAGAAAGAGGGAGTAGGAGGGGCATACAAAATATATATCCATGCTTGTTGGATATAAAAGAAAATGCATAGATAATTATAATCCCACGCCAGAACTCCTACCACTCTGGACATATCAATCAATCAATCGGCCATACATACGGGTAAATCCGCCACAGCAAAGCAAATAAGCAACACATAAGCAACACCAGAAATATTTATAAATACGCACTCCCAGATTTTCAATCGTATGCCATGTACCTGAATTCTTGCAGCAACGCCAGAATCTCCGTTAAGTCAACAGACCTCGCGTCTCCGTTTGCGTGAACAGACGTCAACAGGCTAACCACCAAGTGTGCGTAACTTCCATGTGAAATTGAAAATCATCCCTGCAAACACCACACCCACACGCACACACATCAAAACACAAACACACAAGCGCGTACAAATGAAACTTCATAAACAACGCTTATTAGCCCCTGAGAAACTATGGAAACTTAAGAAAAAGAACTCCACAAACACAACATGCATCGAGCATTACTCAGCTCGTTCATCTCACACCCACACACGAGACACTTTCGACAGGGACATCCGCACCCCCATTGTTTTGTGATTTATCTCGAGACCACGTTCGTTCGTTTGCTGCGACAACTAGCGGAGCCAGACGACCCCTTCTCTCTCTCTCTCTCTCTCTCTCTCTCTCTCTCCTCTCTCTCTTTCAACAGATAAGCAGGCCATAGAAAACAACACTAGTAACCACCACCCATTGACTTGCAAGCGGAGATGATGTTGAGAGGCTAGCTGGACACAGTTTCCTCGCCTCTCGGGATCTGACGCATTGCTTCTGGGCTTAGCTTCAAAGCTGCTCCCAGTAGTAAAGGAAAAGTCGACTCAAAACTCTCTCAAGCCCACTACTGCTACAAACTTGAGCAACCGATTCGGCTTTGACGAAAGGAAGAGGTTGATGTTCAGACCTTTAAGTTTTAGTAGGAATCCTGAGCTTCGGCTTGCTGCTTAGCTAGATACTTTTCGCGGCGCTCCTTCTACAAAACGAAAAAAAAAAAAACAAGAGAAGAGAAGAACAGCTAATTTGTGAGCGATAATGTGACGAAGGAAGCTACATACCCATTCATCAATCACAAATCCCTGTACAGCACCTCCTTTATGAGATCGATCATTTTGAGGCTTTTTTCGGGCCTCTTGTGCAGCGTCAGCCTCGGCCAAGCGCTTCTGTTGTTTCTCCAGCTCCGCCTTGATTTCAAAGAGGACAAGACAAACGGTGAGTCGCTGGAGATAAAAACAATCTTAAGATAAAATCGATACAGACCGGTGATGCTGTTTGCGGATCCAAGAAAACCACTCTCAAGACTCTCTCCACCGCCACAAGATCCTTTTGCTCGTCGAACTTCTCACATCCAGATGGTTAGCCAGCCAGTAAAACATGCATACAAAACGTACCAGTTCTGGGGTGTACTCCACTCCCTCCTTCACTTTGAGACTAACAATCCGGAATTTGTCTTTGAGCTTCCTTGGCTGTTGCTGCGGCCCCTCGGGAACCTCGACATATTTTACAACTGTAGCACGATAGCTCAGAGACTTTGGATTTTCCCAAATGGTATAATCTATCAAGGCTTATTACCTTTAGCGACGATTGTCTCGTTGGGCATGATAACGCCATTTGGGGGGCACATGAAACAGCTTTTGGGCGCTGTCGTCTGGAACTGCGAGAAAAAACCAAACAGGGAAAAACGTTTGAGTGAGCGGCCGAGAGAGAGGAGCAAAAGTGTGATGCCCAGGTACCTTAAATGCGACAGGCGATCGACTCACATTCTTTATTTTCACGGCGCTCGCGACTTGCTTACCGGGCTCGTCTGTAAAGAAAGAAAGGACACAGCATATTTTAACCCTACTACACAGCAAGCCAAGGAAATGGAAATGAGTACTTACATAGAAAGATGAGATTCTTGCCAGACTCGAATTTCAATCGACTCCTCTGGACCGAGAAGACCTTGGCGACGGCCGACACCGATCTGGAGCTGGGGAAATCGCTGCTGGTGCTGCAATCTTGCTGGTGCCGCAAGTGCTGGAGCACGCTCCCGGAGTGATCCGCTGGCACGCGGCTCCTCCACGGCAATCGACACGGCGCGCATCCGCCAAACACCGCGCTGTGCAATCGGCCGTCGCCGCCATTCTCCACCGCGGCCATAATATCGATCGCGCGCGCAAGAATCTCTCACCGGAGGATCGAGCAATGCGAGAACGCGAAATGCAGGCGCGCCAGGGATTCTTCCGCGCTTCACCAATGCCGCCGATGCCCGATCGATCGATCGCCGCTGCTATTTCAAGAACACGCGCAAGGCGCTGACAGCGCCGAAAAGGCGACGCATTACCACCGCGAGGGAAAAGGCGCAGCCGCGGCGTCTCCTTTATTACGACAGAAACCTCACGATCGCCATAGCCATGGGAGCTTTATAATCGCCAGTACGGACGACCGGCCGGTGGCCCAAATCACCGAAACGTGGCCCAAATATTTAAATCGGGTGAGATTCGAACACACAACTGCCAAAAGCAAGGCACTAAAGAGCTTTTTACCTTTAAACTAATCGCAAATTCTCCGAAGAGCCAATGATACGAGACAAAGATCATGCCAAGAGAGTTTGCGTTCTTCGCTGTAGCACGAAAGATCCAAAGGAATGATAGGAGTTTCTTTTCACTTTTCCATGGGCGATGGATGATACACACCTTTCAATGGCTCGCTAGCTTGCACTCTTTGGAATTTTTATATGGAGGCCAACGATGGTGTACGGCTTTGATGCCGTATAAGAACCAATTATTAATTTTTTGGACCTTTAAGGTCCAATATTATAATAATAAAAACAATAATAGGACTAAAAAAAGTAATAATCAACTTAGCATATATTTGATCTAATATTTTAGTTTTGACATTTCTCAGCACGAAAGGAATGAAAATTTATTTGCTGTACCGCCAATGTTACACAGCGTTCGATGGCTTCGCTAAAAAATACCGATTAATATCTTTATAAAACGGCCCGGAATCTAACGAGTTAACACGATCTAGAGCTTGGAAAAAACCATTACCTCGCATTACCACAAAATCTCGAAGCCGAGCTTCTTTTTCCACTTCTCATCGTCACGGTTTTTAAGTTTTCTCTCCTTCGTGCAGCTAAGCTTTCTTTCAGGAATCTAAAACTTTGCCTCCCTCGCCGGGAGTCCCTGCGAGCCACGACCACATACCTCCAGAGGCGTTTTGCTTCTGCTGGACGAGCTGGGCCGCGACTTGGTCCGAGGCAGCCTTTTGCCGTCGTAGCAAATCCACCTCCTTTTGCAACGCCTCCATGGACTGGAGCTTTTGCCTCAGCTCTGCGACTTCGACCTGGAGAAAGAAAATGCAAGGTTACGGGACAGGTTTCTCTTGCAGGCTCACTTTACCTCCAATTTGAAGCATCTCGTTTGCTCGGCCACGAACTGGCCCCGAACTGACTGCAACTCCTGCACAGTAAAGAGAAATTGTAGAACTAGCGTTTCGTGCACAAAACGAGGAAAAACCATGGAGAGATCGTTCGCAGTGATCGACAGCTCGCTCTTTAGCTTGTTGTTTTCGTCTTGGCATGACGCTAGAGCCACCTCAAGCTCCCGTTTAAGCTCCAGCAACTTTGGAGTGTTGTAGCCGCCATTCTCCTTGAAAGAAAAGAGAAACAGTAAATAACATTACCAAACAGGGAGGAGACGCGTAAAAACAAGATACCGTAGGCGTAGGCTGATGATCTACTGGTTCCTTCGAAATTATTGAGCTCTCGGGCACGTCCGCAGATTCTCCAACCTCCGTAAAATGGCTGCCACCAAAACTCGGAGCTGGAGACGCCTTTGATTGGCTTATGCCCGTCTTCAGTACATGCATCTGAAAGCTTCCACCTCAATACAAGTCACAGTCTCAAAAAAAGAAAAAAACAACAAACCTCATTGCTGTATTTTCCGTTGTAGCCACCAAAGGCTATTAAAGTTTCTTCGCCATTCAAACACGCGGAGACGAGACTCAATCCCTAGGCAGGACAGAAAATGACGAATAGAATCGGCAAAAGGCCGGCAAGGACAATCAAAATGTCATACCTCGCATGCGATATACGTCCGTGCTGGCACAGAAGTTACAAGTGACCAGTCAAGCGTTTTCATGTTCAGTACAATCGTTTCGGAAATCCCTGGTACAGGACATGGTACAGTCAAAACAAACATAAAATGGACGATATACTTACCAGATTTATTGTCCCCTCCACCAACAATGTACCACAAATCACCAACTGTTGCGCCAGCATGGCCTGCACGAGGCGTGGGTGTATACTCAGTCTCTTTGCGGGACCATTCCATCTGAAGTCACGAATCCATAAGTTCAAAGGAGCAATGCATCAAGCCTACCGTTTTCAAGTTCAAAACATGCAAGTCACTGAAGCAGCTGGAATGTGAGCCACCCCCGAATATGTATAGGTAGTGACCAGCATAGACCGCTGCAGCGTGGTCGGCACGAGGAGATGGAGGCGGTCCTCTGAAAGTGAAGGATATAACAAAAGATACAAACAAGCAAGACCAAACGACTTACATAGCATCGACAGCTTCCCATGTCATTGTTTCCAGATCAAAGATGTTGAGGTCATTGAGCAAACGCCTTTTGGAGTCTTCTCCACCAAACATGACTAAGTTGGATCCGATCAGTGAAACGGACTGGCCCCTTCTCGCAATCTGAGCACCACAAACAGCGAATGGTCAATCTTGGGTTCGTGATACCGTATGTCACACGTACCGGAGCTTGTCCATACGTTGGGAAAAGCGACCAAGTGAAAGTCTCCGTATCAAAAGCATGAACTGGAGATAGAGAGCACTGAAGTGAGATGGATCTCAAAGTTCCTCTGCATTACATTAACCTGAGACAGAGTCGGGGGAGTTTTTCGAGTGGCCACCCACAACAAACAGCATCCTGTTCTTCCGAATCTGAAAAACACTCAGGAAGAATGTAAGATGAAAGTATAAAGCTAGAAAAATTACCAGGCTATGACCGGCACAGGGTGACAAAATCTGATTTGAAGGGATCGGAGGCATGGACGACGACAAAGGAGACGTTGGGAGCTTTTGTTCAACTTTGGACCAGGTGAGCGTTCTTAGATCGAGAACCTATGACGAAAATTGCAACATCAGTTATTAGTGAGCGAAAATCTACATACCTGGACATCGTTCAAGTACCGGCCATTGTGGTTCCCTCCAATCACGAACATCTTATCGTGTACAACCGCTGCTGCATGCTGCGCAAAGACAAAAGTTTATAGCGTTCTTGATCTAGTTTCCCACGTATGAAGACAAACCTGATAGCGAGCTGCTGGTCGTCGTCCAGATACCAGAGGTGAAAGCCATTCGTTGCGAACATCAATCTCCATAATAGTGGAGCACTCGACATCGTTTTCTTCCATTTTCACCTCCGTGCCAATCCCACCATTTGCTGATGGCAGCGGGGGAGATGGAGGAGAATTGTTTACAGCGGGGATGTCCTCCTCTTGAAGACTTGGATCTAAATCATTGTCTTGCACAGGCTGAAAGAATGCAGCAGAGTTAAAGTTCCTAACACAAAAACGAAAAACAGATTCTTACCATTTCGCCAATTGCCTCAACTTCTCTCCCTTGCGACTTGAAATACCAGTCTGGATCTTGTTCCTGCAAAGGAAAATCGATGGAAACTCCCGAAAAAACATCGAAACACTTACTTCCAAGGTTCTAACGAAGAGCCGCATAGCTTCAATTGATGGCAACTCTTTAAACTCGCTCCAACTAAAGGAAACGTTAAAGCCCAACTCTCTCCAAATTCAAGCTATACCTCTTCCATTTGAAATGCTCCTGGGTATTCCACATCCGAGGCTTCGCAGCTGTACACGGCCCGACCGTGGCCTGGATCCCAAAATTCCAGAGGATTACACCGAAATATTTCCAGGGCAAGCGATCTAGCAGCCGATCCAGCATGGCGAAGATCCATACCTGCATATAGAGACCATACAAGAGCAGGGCCATCTCTGGCGTGAAGAGCGATCCGAGCGGAAGAGCCACATTCTCGTAGTCGTCGTCGTCAGCTGAGAAGCCCGCGTAGGCCGCCGCGACGTGGAACTTGGCCGGATAGGGCAATAATCCTGCTGCTGCCCGGCCGGACGAATTCCGCGAGAGCGAGGCAGCCATGGCCACCGGGCCAGAGAGAAAAGGAAGAACACTCCTAGGTGACCTAAGTTAAGTCTAATTTAATCCAAGGGCAAAGTTAAAGGTCAAAGTTTAGTTAAAAAAAAATCTTTCGATCGAAAACTTTCCAAGAGCTCTTATCTTGTCAATCGCTCGCTCAAGAGCGCTTCGTCTTCGAAATCTTTCCATCTTGTCAATCGCCCAAGAGCTCTTCTACGAAATCTTTTCGCCCACTCTTCTTCGAAACCTTTCGATCTTGTCAATCGCTCAAGAGCTCTTCTTCATCGAAAACTTGCGACCTCTTCTTCGAAACCTTTCGATCTTGTCAATCGCTCAAGAGTTCCACTTGCCACCCTTTCGAGCATGGTGGATCTCGAGCAGCTGCTCCAGCGACACGGACGTCCACTTCTGCCCAGCCTGAGCCAAGACTGCCTGCTTGTGATTGTCCACCGCGATACTCACCGATCCAAATCCATAAACCTGGAGCCCCTGGTGCAGCCGCCCCGGCTTTGGCAAGAACTGGACGTCCTTCTCCTGCGCGAAGCTCTCCACCACCTCCTTCAAGCTCATCTCCGCCTCCGCCTCCGCCACCGCCACCGCCACCGCCGCGAACTTCTTCTCCACAAACTGCTGCTGCCACTGCTCCGCGTCGCGCATCACCAGCGGCGCCCCCTCCACCGCCTGGTTCATCATCTCCAGCGCCCCGTTGAGCTGCCACCTTACGCGATCGTTGGCCAGCAGCTCCGCCGGCAGCACCGACTTCCACCCCTGGTACCACTGCGTCACCTCGTCGAAGTCCGGGTTGGATCCCAGCCATGCGAACAGCGCGTGGTGCCACTTCGGGAAGAACTTCTCCTCCAGCATCCGGATCATGAGACGAAGCGGCATCACCGGAGCCCAGGCCATCACCCACGAGAAAGGCTCCAGCCGCTGCTGTGCCGGGTTGATCTCCAGCTGCTCGAGCGCCACCTTTAGCTTCGGGACGATGTTCCGTGCCAGGAGCTGCTCCCAGCTCGCCGCATCAAACACCGAGTGCCACGGCGAGAGCATCAAGTACGCCGAGACGTCACTGGGATCCCAGGCTTGCAGCACGCTGTTTAGCTTCCACCGGATGGTATCGCACACCGGGTCCATCCTCGAGCCGAGGAGCGGCAGCCAGGGATGCACCCAGTGGTGAACCGGGACCGTGTCCTGCAATGGATCCCACGCCTCCACCTGAGCTCGCAGCTTGGGCATCACGCAGCTGTCCAGCACGCTCTGGAACACCGACGCTGGGAGGAGCTTCTCCCACACCTCGAGCACCCGGAGGAGCGGCTCCGGCTCTCGAGCTTCCCAGTTGATCACCGCACGGTTGATATGCGGCAGCACCGTTTCCATCACCAGGCGACTATACGGAGCAGTGTCCACCTCGGTGAAGATCGCCTCCTCCTCCTGCTCCTGGAGGAGTTCCATCCACGGAAGGAGAACGTCGACACCTCGGGACGGCTGGAGGAGCGGCTGCCATGCTTGGAAGTGAGAGGTGATCCTCGGTGCTGCGTGAGACAGCGCCAGAGCTGAAAGGTTCCAGAGCTTGTACTCCTCCGGGAACTCGGCCTTGAGCTTGGCGAAGGTTTTGAGCAGGCCGTCTAGAGTTAGCCTCCGCGACGCAGCTTCTTGCTGGACACCTTCGATGGCGGAAGTGATCGAGTGCATCACCTCGAGGCTCCTGCTCTGGAGCTCCAGCTCCTTCTGCAGCCGGTCCCGGTCCTTCTCAAGGATGGCGATGGTTTGCTTGTCGTGCCTGAGCCTGGAGTCGTACTGCTGGATGTCCGAAGCAACGAGATCCACTAGGAGCTTCAAGTTGTGCTGGAGCTCTGGCATGGGAGTGTCGTCCTCCTCGACAACCATTCTCTCGGCGTTGAGGTCCTTCATGTCCGTGACAACGCGCACCTGTGGCCCCGTCATGTCCAAAACCTTGCCAACTGTTCTTCCCTGCTGCCGTGACAAGAGCTCCTCGGCTGAAACGAAAGTTTTTGCCTTCTTTTTGTTCTTCTTCATCCAGAGCTGCTCGTTTGCTCTCGACCTATGGGCCACTTCTTCGCTTTCTGTCGCTGCTGCTGGATCATCACGACCCGTCGTCACCTCCTGAAAGTCATTGTATCCCATCCCCATGTTCTTGGGCCTCAACTTCACTTCAATCGCCGCCACCCTGCCTTGCAAGTTCTTTCCCAAGCCGGTACCACCAGTTAATCCCATCTTCGACATCATCTTGTTGGTAAATTCGCTGGTGTGCTTCTGCCAGACATACTTAACAGAGCTACTAGAAGCTGGGCCTCCGGGTTTCTTCTTTGTCTTCTGCCGGACTTTCTCTTGGATCTTCTTTCCCAGAGCACTCGGCAGCTCCAGATCGCCATCGTCATCGTCCCCGGCACTCGCAGCCCCATTACCTTGGAAACCCAGTCCCACACCAGCTCGTCCATCGGCATCTACGTTTCTAGCCTGGAAGCCAATTCCTCCCCTTTGAAAACCAAGCCCCACGCCACCTCGTCCATCACCATCTTCACTTCTAGCCTGGAAACCAATTCCTCCTCTCTGGAAACCAAGTCCACCTCGTCCTCCAACTCCATCTTCGTTCCTAGCCTGATCATCGCCCTCTTCGTTGCTAGCCTGGAAACCAATTCCTCCCCTCTGGAAACCAGTTCCAGCACCACCAGGCTCATCGCCATCAGCCTGGAAACCAATCCCTCCCCTTTGAAAGCCAAGCCCAACACCACCTCGCTCATCGCCCTCATCGCTTCCTCTATCCCGGCTACTAGCTCGAAATCCCAGCCCGGCGCCAGGCACTTCTTCTTCTTCTTCTTCTTCCTCCATCTCTTTCCTAGAGGACGACGATGCCTGATTCTCAGTGCCCACGTCCTGGACGCTCGCCGACACGAAATTCACGGGCTTGCTCGACTTGTCCTCGACGATTATCCCGCCCCGCCGCTTCTTCCTGCCCCTTCTTCCTCCTCCTCCTCCATCCGAATCCGACCCTGACGACTGGTAGCCGTAGAGCGCCTCCTCCTTGGTCTGCCCCCGCCTCTTCCGGCGGCTCCGGTAGTAGAACTCACCGTCGATCCACTCGCCATCCACGAAATCGCCCTCCGTGCTGAAGCGCTCCATGTTTTGACGCTCCTCGTCCTCCATTTCCAAGAACCCTAATAACTCGCCCTAGCTAAAGGTAAACACTACATATCATTGTCAAGATTATATTTGCATGAAAGAGTTGGAACAAAATTTTGTGTAAGATTGATTAAATAGTTTTTCCTTTGCTTTTCTTAATTCAAGTTGTTTAAATCAAACCACATGATCCATTAAACACATTGAACGCATGTTTAATCGTCATCCTTGTACGGATACTCTTCCGCGACATGCTCGATGAGCTTTAGCCTCAATTCGTACGCATCGTCCCCACGAAGCATGTCCCTCGCCCATTTTACTTCGGTTCTCATGGATACCTGCGAGGAGAACAAGCGAAGAAAGAAGAGACTTAATGCGAGGCTGGAAAGGAAAAGCATAGTTTTTGTTTACCATTTCTAGAGCTCCGCGGATCACTCCACACAAGACGTTGCAGTAGTAGAGGCCCTGGCAAGTCTCCGGGAGCTCCACAAAATCCACCAGGGGATTGTCATCGAGAACCAAGCTGCACTCGGTGAAATCGGCGTTCCAGTTGGAGACGGTGGCAGTCACTCCCAAGAACATCTTAAATCCAATCTGCCCACGAAAGAGATCGAAGGAAAAAAATTTAGAGTCCAGCGATCAAAGTTTCGAGAGGAACACCGGGAACCTTGGCAATGACATCTGCGGTCTCTCGAAACTCTGAGCACCTTGTGACGTTGGCTTTGGAGAGAAAGTCGTCGATCAAGCGAATTCCAATGTTGTATCCCCTGATAGAGAGAAAGAAACACACAGAAATTCTTATCAATGCTAGCTAACGAAGAAGGGGATGAAAACAAAAAAAAGAAAAAAGAGAAATGCTCGGGCGCTTACATGGTGTCGAGCTGCTTGTTCACTTCCTCCACGTCTTCGAAGTCCGTGAGGAGCTGCCGGACCATGGCGCCATAGGTGAGAGTGAAAAGCTCTGCATTCTTGATCCAGGATGGACAGAATCGAGAAAAAACCACAAAGACACAGTGAGCGCTCCACGAATTTCTAGATCCAGGACGAGATTTAGCAGCTCACCACATGATCCACATTCGCGAATGCCGCATCGCCTGGCTTGGCGGGCGCCATGACCTAGCCCGAAAATTAATCTCCTCTCTCCCCTATTGTTATTTTAGGGTTTAACGGCAAGCGATGGGCACGAAGGATCGAGCTCCGGCATTGGCGAGAAAGCGTAGACGAAGAATTTATCTGAGGTAAGAGTAGAAAAGCTATTCATTCTTCCTGTTTCGTGGAAGATCCCAAATGCCACGTCGGCGATTACGCATATTCCTGGATCATTTTGATTTCGGAATTTTCCCGCTCATCCCAGCGCTATATAAAGGACCCTTCCGCTGAAGAACGTCGCAAAGAGAATGGCGTCTTATAGGGTTTCCTGGGTTGCGCTTGTGCTGCTCTTCTCCTTCGCTTGGCGCTGCATTGGTAGTGCCTCGCCTTGTCTGGATTTTCGAAGATCTCTCGTGTTCTTGCAGGGAGCGCTAACGATTGCGCCGGGAGCTGCAACACTTCGGTCGATTTGTGCCAGACGCGCACCGGTCAGTGAAATTCTCATCGATCTGTGCTTGTATCTCACATATCTTGGAAATGTCTTGCCGCAGACACTTCCGACGAGAGCGATGGCGCTGGTAAGTCGCGCGATGGCAAGAAATATCTCGTAATCTTTCGTCCAGGAGGTGTAGATCATGCGTCTTCTCGTGTGAATCTGGCGGAAGCAAATCGAGCTGCCGGTCTGTGATGTTTGCGAGTTTTCTGATTCCTCGTCTCGATCTGACGCCTTTGCATCGTGTAGATTCTCCTCTAGCCTCTTCTGGATCAAGTGATGCGCATGCGTCGTCTTCTGGACCTAGCTCCAGCTCCGATGGAGGTATGATGATCGATTTCTCGCTTATGCTTTTTACGGTGGAAGGAAATCAAGGAGCCGGTATGTGATGTTTGTGGTTTCATGAATAGATTATTTGAATCCCTGACGCGTTGTGTTGTTTTTGTCCAGAGTCCGTGGATTCACCAGCTTCTAGCGAGGTTGCAAGAGCTACCATCGATGGAGGTATACCATTTCTCTTCTGTATTCTTTTCTCTTTGCTTTTGTTCATCGCGTCTTCTCTGAATCATCTTGTTGTTTGTTTGTAGAAACTATCGTTCCTGTCGAGTCTAAGCCATGCAATGGTTAGTTTCGGTTTGTCTCGTTGAGTATGTGACATGCTTATGTCTTACTTGCAGATGTAAACACAGTGGAAGACTCTGGTGCGTCCAGAACTATCGATCCACCCGAGACTACTGCGAGCAATGGTTTGTCTCGGTTTCGGTTTGTCTCGTTGAGTTTGTGACATGCTTATGTCTTACTTGCAGTGGAAGACTCTGGTGCGTCCAGAACTATCAATCCAGCCGAGACTACTGCGAGCAATGGTTTGTCTCGGTTTCGGTTTGTCTCGTTGATTATGTGACATGCTTATGTCTTACTTGCAGATGTAAACACAGTGGAAGACTCTGGTGCGTCCAGAACTATCGATCCACCCGAGACTACTGCGAACAATGGTTTGTCTTGTTGATTATGTGACATCCTTATCTCTTACTTGCAGATGTAAACTTAGTGGAAGACTCTGGTGCGTCCAGAACTATCGATCCACCCGAGACTACTGCGAACAATGGTTTGTCTCGATTTGTTTTGTTGAGTTCGTGACATACTTAGGTTCTAGTTGCAGATATAAACAGGGTGGAAGAGTCATCTTTGTCCGAACAAGCACGCCAAGGAACTATCGATCCTGCCGAGACTACATCGAGCAATGGTTTGTTTCGGTTTTTTTCGTTCAGTATGTGGCATGCTTATATCTTAGGTGCAGATATAAACAACGGGGAAGACTCTGGTGCGTCCCAAGGTAGCGTTTATGGTTAAGTCTCTGTAGCCCTCCTCACATTCGTTCTCTTTGGCAGACACAGAGGCTACAGATGCAGGCACGCGACGTGAGTGATTATCAATCTCCCAGCGCATGCTATAAATTATGCTTGGTTTTCTCTTTTTGTTGCAGTTGTCATACAAGATGTAGTGGACGTGATCAGACGCATCTGGTTTCGGAGAAACGATGACGGAGAACTCTGCTGCCTTGACTCGCCTCAGGACGTCCTAGAGTTCCTAGAGTTCCTGCAAAGCCTCACCCCTCAAAACCTGCGAGAGTAGAGTATTCTGTATATGGAGATTTTCTAAAAGTAAAAGCTCTGTCTACAGTGTGGCGCTGGTGCTGCATTTCGGCTCCCAGATAACTTTTGGCCTTCTGCAATGCTTTGTGTGTCCTGTGATTGATCCTGTGTGTATGTATGGCTATAATGCCATATATTAATATTAATGTAGATTGATCAATTTGGACCACTGTGTTTAAGCTAGGGTTTTGGGTCTAACTAAATATGGTGAATGTATTTATGCTTTTGGGTTATATCTAACTTTTGCATTTGTAGTTTTTTCCATTTCTTCTTTTAGTTCATTTAAAAGCTGTTGGACAGGCCACTTCTTAGTATGCATTGTCTATAATAAGAGGTTAACTGGTTCTAGCTTTCAAGCACCTTTTAATGGCAGTTAAAAAAACATTCTTGGATCAGCAGGCTGTCATGGTGGAAGTGAGTTTCCGGTGTCACAGAAAAATTATTTAGAAACGTCACCTTAAAATATATCTCACAAGACAGGAGCTGTGGAAGATCAAGAGCAGAGTCAACTAAGTGAAAAAGAAAATCAATAGGAACTACACAAGTCTAACCCAAATGGTAAGTCTAAACTAAACTTCACAATATTTAAGATTCCAATGCATGGAGGCAATGGTTCTGGAAGTGGTACCACCTGCCACGAACCATGTTTACTGAGGTTGTAAGTTACTAGCATTGCTAGCTTCACTTGAAAAATGCAGTAGATAGTATTGTTGTAGATGCTTGCCGACCTTACGAAGGGAAATTTTGTAGAAATGCTTTCTGGCGCCCAGCTTATCAGAACTACATTCTCTCCGCTTATTTCAAAGAGTCCAAATAAGTGACTGTCATTTTCTCCCAGCAAGTAGAGCTTGCCATCCCAACCAAAGAGCTTAAAACGCCCTTCAAGTACTTCAGATCCCAGCTTCAAGTAGCGGAGCGAAAGAACCTTGCCATTGTCTACACGACAACTTAGTAGTGCCACTTTGTTTTTGGACCCAATGGAATGGATGATGTTGCCACAAACAGTGGAAGAGGATGTGACAAAATCCGCAAAATCCTCCATTTTGATATCTCCTTACATTGCTCCGTGACGAGCCACTCTGACTTCCAAGAGTAGAGGACTGCTGTTTGCATAAACCTACGCACCCGAAATACTACTCGATAGCCCTGCTCATCATCCGCTAGAGTTGCAAGCTCATGATCAAATTTCGCATATGGCAATTCTAAGCTATACCGTTTCCACTTATTGAAGAATGGGTTCCCCACCCAAAAAACTCTGCCTTCCCGGACCAGCACCAGCCCGGACTGAGAGACCGACTGGATATACGTAGATGGAAATTCCAACTTGAACCACTTACCCAGAACCAAGTGGCATATGTTACACAAGGGAAAGCCCTCTTGGTTTGACGATGGCAATAATATGTAGGGCGATGGATCCCTGTAGCGGTTTGAAAACCATGGAGAATCAATTACTTCTTTCCAAGCCTTGCAAACAGCTCTGGCTCTCAAGAGACTCGGCCCAGGAAGCTTCAAAAGGATATCTACGTGCTCCATCACCAGCCCTAACCCATATTACGTCAGCCAGCCAAAAGCCCAAACGAAAGTCCACACGAACGACACGTGGAAGCGATCTCATGTCCACCAAAGAAGGCAGTGCTCAGAAAAATTGTTTTTTGTTTTTCAGGAATCGAGTTTCAGCGCAACGACGAACTTCGGACAGCATTTGATCAGATTGTGGCAGCACATTCAAAAGTTCCAGGGCAGTCGAGCTCAAGTGCGACAGAGATTTTTCTTTGGCTCCCTTCCTTTCTGTTGCTGGTGCAATGAAAGGAGCCACTAAGACATTGGGCACAATGAACAAAGTGATAACCCTATGATGATCTTGCAGGAAATGCAACCTCAACAGGTAAAAACGAGACAGAGTGAGTTGATTCTCCCTGAAGTATCATTGATGTTGTTGCCAGTCTGGAATGTTGCTTCTTATCGCTTTGTTTGTTCAGTTCTGAAATTGATAACTTGGAGGGCAGTACTATCTTGTGCAAATAATATGATCCTCTATAAAATAGGTGATTATTCATTTATAGCATGACGGGAACGATTGTGTTTTCTGCTTGTAAGTCAACGCCAAAAGCTTTTCGTAATCACATGACAAGCTCGTGAGAGCCCCATAGCTGAGACGTGTAGAAGGAGGTTTGCGAGCATACATTCTTGCTTGGTGTTCGCATTTGGGCGGCTGCAAAACAATATGCCACTTCTTCCCTGGTCTCTGGAGATCTTCGTCTCCAGATGCCTAATCGTGCTGGCGGCGAGAGCAGCAGCAGCAGCAGCAGCAGCAAGCGATAGGTCCGGGAGCTGCAGCACCGCCTCTACTTGTCCCTCCAGGGATTCATGCTTCTCGGCTCCAGGCTCGCTGTCACGGTAAATCGGTGGCTATCGCGTTTTCATCATGAAGATTCCAGGTGTTGGCAAATGTAGAATGTTACCGGATTCAGGTGACTTGATTTGGAGAAGTTTGGGGGGAACTTGCTCTGATGGTTTGATCATGTAGTCTCCTCTGGCACGAACGTCACCTCACAGCCTACATGGTAAGAGCATTCAAGTGATGATCGGCTTGCTTCTCTTACGATGTCCTGCTCGTGTCATCTGCTGCCAGAAGTTTTGCCCCAGCTCAATTCCCTCAACGATGTCCACGGGGCGGTGTTAGCGATACACATCTCAAGCGAGTAGCGAGCTTACTAACGAGCACGGCTTGACCTGGATACAGGAGTCGAGCGGTCCGAGCGAGTCGCGCAGGACAGTTTGTGGTCTGTGCAGTAACTTCTTCACGACTTGCGCACGCACGCTGGCGCGGCTCCGTGTGGAGGAGGATTTGCAGGACCAGCTGCTGGCAGAGCGTCAGGTATTCGTCAAACATTTTCTTTCGCTTGGCAGGAAGCTGCTGTCCGGGATTCTCAAGGATGGGGGCGGCTTTGCAGGCAGGATAGCATGAAAACGCTACGGGGAACGATGACCGCAGAGTCTGAGCTGAGCGACTTTGTTCATCTCCTTGTCCTTCTTTTTTGGACAGGATACTCTGGTAAAGATGTGCATCGAGCTACTATAATGAAAGCAACCACAGGTATGTGTGTCTCACGGTAGCTCAACTGTTGTTTATGAGAGCCTAGCAGTCACAAGGCATGTAATGGAACTTGTTGCCGGAGCTCCTCTCTCTCCTTATTTTCCTAAGTCCCACTGTACTCGTTTTCAGGAAGCAAGGGAAGCAGTGGAGCGTGGTTAGTACGCTGCGAGGAAGAAACCGTCTTCTTCAGGTGAAAGTCTGTGGCGTAACACTGCTTTTAAGTTGTGATAGTTTCCAGCTCTGATCATACTGGCTGAGCACGCCAGTATGATCAGACAGCAACACGTTTTGTCGGATCATATCTGCGGATTTCAACTGTCAGATCGAACCAAAAGTTGCTGGGCGGCGTTGAAAAGCATGAAGAAGTAAACGTCTGAAAGAAAGAATGAGGCAGTTCCTGGGTAGGGTGAGCACGTTCCTACCGAGCAGGAACGAGCGAGCCCGTGCCCAAGAACAGCCTTAACGGGCTGTGGCGAGACTGTTAACAGACATATGGAATAATGTTATTGGAGGATGAGGAGGTTCTCTAGAACCTGGCGGTTCTGGAGAACCTGGCAATTGTCAACCATGTTCTTGCAGAGAACCTGACTCGATCCGACAGCTGCCAACGGTTGAATCAAGTTAACAGTCCCACCTCCACAATCAGCAAGCTCCTGTTAACCTAAAAGTATCTGCCACATTGGCAATCTCCTTTTAACCTAAATGTGCTCTACACGACCAACGGTACTCCTGCCATGTGGCACAATGTATACTATATATACCCTCCTCGCCCCAAGTAGCAAATCGCAGCTTCCCACCTGGCAGACATCTGCCACATCGGCAAGGAAAAGAAAACGTACTCCACAATGAGACCATCTCTATACTATATATATCTCTCGCTCACATTGCTAGGCTCTCTTCTTTTCTTGAGCGCTCACCTCCACTCAGCTCCATTGGCATTGCAATGGCATGGATGGCAGGGCGCGATGGCGGAAACAATGGGCAATTGATCTTTGGTGGGGAGTATGCCATCAAGTGGTTGATAGGAGACAATACCTTGTACCCAGAACCAAGTGGCATGACCATGGAGAATCAATTACTTCTTTCCAAGCCTTGCAAACAGATCTCGCTCTCAAGAGACTCTGCCCAGGAAGCTTCAAAAAAGGATATCTCCATCACCAGCCCTAACCCATATCAGCCAAAAGCCTAAAAGAAATTTGACATTAACTGATGGCTATAAATTTGTATTAATGATGGGCAAAGTTAGAGATAAAGATATATTGTTTGCTAAAATCATATTTTGTGGATTGTAGTGGTTTTTGAAATCTTTTGCTTTAGTTCAAAATTATAGCTTCAAAATTAGTTTGAGCATTTGGCAATTACAATGAAATTACATCTAATTTATTAGGATTTTATAGTAGATTAATGTTTATGCCATGGCTTTAAGTTTTGTTTCTATCATGGTTATTAATAATTACATTGATAGTTCTATGGGAACTTTAGATTCTTGTTGTAATTTATAATTGCCTAGTAAAAGCTCCATATATTCCAGTTGAGAAATGATAGGACACCTCCTATTATTTGTGCATGTCAAAGGAGGACAAGATGAAACTTTGAACACATCCATTAGTTTTTTAATTGATTAACAGGAAGTATTTAAGCATCACTATTGTTACAACAGATTCCCATATTCCACTGCAATATGTCACAGTTGTAACATTGTGGGCTACAACCACCCTTATAACCTTGTCCACACCCATGTTCATAACTCCCATAACTAACACAGCCACTAGAATCTTGAACTGGTACAATTGAGGTGGGATCAACATCTATAGTGCACATTCATTTTCTCTCTATATATATATATATAAAACCTTACTTAGGTAATATGTTAATTATAGTACTATAGTAGACTGAATTTAGCCCATCCATTCTTGTATAAGTAGGGTTTAAACCTCAATCTATCTTGAGCACTCAAAGGTTAAATATAATAGTTTTCTTGTATTATTTAATAGACACAATCTATAATATTACTATTTGTTTAGCTCAAAAACTCATGATAATATAAAACATTTAAAGGGTATAGTACTTTCCTTGTCCACTATAACTTTACCATTTAGATTAATGCTAAAAAAATTCTAAGCCCAAACTTTTAAATTAAATTGTCACATTGGTGGTGTTCAGGAAGGGTCAATACCAAATGGCAGCCACCTAGGACTAACAATCTCCACCTCCACATGGTTGTTCACGGTGGAGCCTGCCTGAGGAGGATGCTTGCCACCACAAAGTTGTGGAAGACAGTGCTGTGGGGGATTGTTGTTGCATATGCTTCATCTATATCTAGAAAAGGTGAAATTTTTCTTTTCCACTTTAGCTTTCTAACTCAATGTGGACGGCATTTTCTCTAATATTTAGCAGCTAGATCAGAGGCGGACTTGCCATGAAACCCTAAAATCACAACCAACATACTTGGATATGAATCAAAAGTAATATACTAGAACTAGACAAGCCAATTTGTGTGATGTTTGTTGTACCTGTTGTAATATCCATATGGGGTACCTTAGAGCATGAAGATGAAAGGAACTGCTCAAGAAATTAAAGGAAGAAGGGTATACGGTTCTTCAAATAGAGATGCTGTTGGGTATTCCCTTGCCTGTAATTCCGTTCGCAGAGGAAGGATACAGGAGCGTGTAGGGCACGTTCACAGCTCCGACTCTGTTCTTCAGTGCTGGATCATTGTTCCTGTTGATGATTGATCGCTCCACCTTCCTCAGCTCTTCGCCGAATGCCACAAATGCGGCCTTCACATTGGCGTTCGCGGTCCAGTTCTCCACGGCACGCTGCCCGAGATACTCTTCTTCCGCGGCGTGGCTGGATAGAATCTCGACTGTGAGCAAGCATAAGATCGCTTCCATCTTGCTCGACACGCATGACAGGAAGAACCTTTCGGGATCCGCGAGCAGCTTCTTGTGTTCGTCAGAATCTTTCTCCGGGATGGGTCGGTGTGTCGTTGTGGGACGGTTGGGCATGTAGCCGGCATATGCGTATTGCCCAAAGTTGACTGCTGCATGGTGAGCAGATGCGATCCAGATCAGTGTGGTGAGTACTGATGTCAGACTCTTCTTGCTGTCCAGTTTGATCCACCATTTCTCATCCTTCTTATCAGCATGTCCCTTGTTGATGAGCTCGCTCCACCATGCTTGAAGTTCTGGATCGCTCGTCACTGATGCATCGTTCTTGTAGTAAATTTCGAGGTAGTCTGTGACCCACTTCTCAATCGCCGTCCAGATTTCCAGTCCGTCGACTGCATATGGATAGTCCTCAACGATTAGCTTGACTCCACCTTTAGATGTTGCATCAGGCACAGCCATGCCCCTGGAACAGCAAGGGCTTTGTCATCTGTGTCGCATTTAACTATTTCTTACCTTTTAAGGAGGTCTGCTGGTAAGCCTTCTTGGTCAAATCTCCAGCCTTTGTACGCCAAGGAACTCATTTCGACTGAGTAGCGTCTCAATGAGAATGTTCTCTCAATGATGCCTTTCGCATTGATGAGTGACTTACGGGCTTTGGCGTTAATCGCCATTGTGTTCTTGAAATGTGGTTGCAGGAATGTGTTCAGGGGATGGAGTTTACTCAGCTGCCGGTTGGTCGCAATGATGAATGGTTCCACACATGCGTGAGTTCTCAACCTGTACAGCAAGCCAGCGAGCATCTCAATTGGAGGTATGTGAGATTTTTCTTACCAGTGGCTTACAAGCTGATGATATCCTGCGTCGTTTGCTGCAGCATGTGCTTTTGCAAGCTCCCAGAGCCAGTCGATCTGTCCAGCTGCTGGTGGAACAAACACCCTTTGGGAGTATGGTGTGTTTAGCTCAATGGCTACTGGCTGGAGAGTTCCGTCGGATTTCAAGTATAGCAGTGTTCTGGAAGCATAAGCATAGATTTTTTGCCTTGAGTTGATTTTGTCGAGGTATGGCATATAAGAGTCGTGATAGTTGACGATGAACAGCTTTTTTTTATCCAATGCCTGCATGACATTTAAAGATTAGTTTTACAGGTTATGGAGTTGCGTACCTTTTGAACAGTCAGTCCCTCCAGGAGATTCACTATATGTTTTTCGGTAATAGCTGACTTCTGTGGTCCGTATTTAGCAGAGTCCAGTGTGCTCATTGGTGGGAATTCCTTGGACGGAGGAAGTTAATTCATCAAGAGGTAAGTCCTACATAAAATTTATAACTTACTGTCAGAGCTTCTATGACCATGGGATTCAATCCACTAAGCATTTCCCTAGCAAATTCAGAGTCCAACATCCACCCTTTCTCATCAGCTGCATTTTAATGTCTTACATTTCGAGAGTCAAAAGAGTAACCAGATACCTTTGAAAACTTGTGGAACCGGAAACTTCATGAAGCTTGTGTTTCCAGTGTCGGCATTAAGCTGGTTGAAGAGCTGAAATGGGGTTTTGATGCCATTGATTGGAGCAGTGACTATTTTTGACAGATCTAATCCCTGGTCATACAAATCTTTTACCTCCTTAAAGGAGCCGAAGGTCTGCTTAAAACCAGTCACAGTTTTTAGAATTGGAAGCACGCCATGAGTTAGTGATTTGAGACCATCGGCCAAGAAAGAAGTCGCCTTGACTGAGCTGAACCTCTCATCACTTGGTATATAATAGTCAGCCAGTAAATTTAGGCCAGACGTTTCAACTGAAAAAATAAACAAATCAAATCAAAATGAGAGATTTTTTTCATACTCTTGGTTATATGCTATGCATTCAGCATGACTATGTTTTTACGCGAAATCAAGCAAAAACAACTGTTTATACCATATGACTGTTGCTATTCAAATGCAAAGAGGTGATGAGTTACCATATACCTCCAATGAAAATGGTTCTGCCAGTTCTGCATCTTCGTGGATAAGGATATTCTTTTGATCCTCCCATCACAGGTCTCTTTGCAGCATTCAGGAGGGGATTGCCCAAGTCATTATAGACGTCGTAGTCGTAAATGCGGTCACAGGCTTTTCTAGTACCGCTTCCATTACCTCGCAAAGCTATCAGGTCGTTGTATCGGGCAGTGATTAGGCCTTTCGGTGTGTCTGCTGGAAGATAAAACTAAAAGCAAAGAAGCCAGTGAGTATTAGTATTGTAGATGTTACCTCGTTGCTAAAGAAGATGCGTTTGGTCTTGTATGCTCTGGAGTTGAACACCCAGGAATGGCAAGGGAATTCAACGTGTTTACCACCGCCTGGTAGCTCAACCGTGAGGGAGACGAGGAAGAACTCGTTCAGATGGCCATTGTTTATGCTGAATGCGCCAGGCAAGCCAAAGTCGGGATCCACCGTGAATTTGACGGAATATTTGACTTCATCCGTTCCAAACAAGACAACAGGAGAGAGCAGCCACTTCTCCAAGGCCGCTGGCTTGCTGAGCTTCCCCGTGTTCGTACCTGGGGAACGAAAAACACGGGAGTGAGTTCTTGCGATATTTTTATTGAGCAGATCGTGTACTGACTCGAGTCAATTGCCGTGCTGCTGATGAGCTGTAGAGTAATACCCATTCCAAGAAAATTTGCAGCATTAGCCACCATGGAAGCTCCAACATCGGTGACACACAGTGAACTGGGCTTCTGAACAACCACAATACCTTTATAGACGATTTGATCGGAGGGGGTGTTGTTACCGAGCAGGCTTCCAGCGAGTCGCAGGACCCGAGGCATTAGCAAGATACTGGGAAGAGGAAGAGAAAAATCCTTTGTATTCAACTGATACACGACTGCTGCTTCTACCGAAGACAAAAGCTGTCCATGATTGAAAATGAGACGATCGCGAGGAACTGTAAATTGTGTCACAGTTGAAAACCCTCCTCTACAAGGAGATTTCCTATAGCTGCTTTGCCGCGTGAGAGAAAGACGCTAAGAAGTGAGAACACCAAGAGTAGAAAGACGCTGAAATGGAAGAAGAGGAAGGCTTCCAATTTATTTTAGATGGACAGTGAAAAAGAAGAAGCTTCTCCGCACCACCCCAACGCGCCATCACCTGCTTAGCTCTAATGTGAGTTGCTAACATCGTTTGTGCTAGTTCAACACATCCTTGAATTAGTGCAAGTGGGTGGGAAATGAGAAATCATGTCAAAACTCTCCAGTAAAACAATCGGCGATTAAAAACATTGACCGGAAGTACATCCGATTTGATTCTTCATGGTCGACTTAAGCTATGGCGTACTATTTGTAAATCAGGTCCACTGCCAGCCCGTAATAAAGCCACGTGCATTCAACCATTGGTTATCCCGCGTGAGATTTCAATGCGCGAACGGCGCTGGTAAAATTTTCTCTGGCCATAAGGACCCATCCCCATGCTATGTGTTCACCGATGGGAAATACACCCATCCACCATAGCCATTCAAATTGGGTATTTGAAGAAAGCTAGGCTTGAAGAGTTATGTGCCTGACCACTTCAAGCAATTACAGGGTTCCAGATCTCCATTGTCTAACTTGTACACAACTGGAGATCTTCTACGCCTCTCGCAACCAGCTCTAGGGGCAACTCCAAGCTCTTTGTTGACGTCAAGCCTCCGCGATTTCGACATCTCTAATGGTTCCGAGCCAGCCACTTCCAGCTCGTTCTTCCAGGCCCAGCGAGCATCACTTCCCTCGGCTAATTTTACCTACCCCAGTCGACCATGCAGAATCGGATAAGAAGCAATCGGATGTGATGTGACCACTTCCAGTCAATGTTTTTAATTGCCGATTGTTTTCCGTATTTACCACCGGCGGCAGGTGTGGCAGCGGTGCAACATTCTCGTGTTTTATGGATACATGGCGACATGGTGATGGTTCTGTATCCTTTGCGGCATCCTTTTCATATCTAAACATTTTAACACATTGAACAAGCTCATTAGTGTTGTGTACACGATGTGAGTAGTGTGAAAACGTGCATATGGTTCACATTTTCACACCATGTACACAACACTTCAGAGCTAGTTCATTGTGTTCAAAGGTTTAGATATGACTCAAAGGATTAATGTGAGATTCCAGAACATGGACTCTGGAATTGCAATTGAGTCAGAGGTATTGGGTTTGAGGATTCACACTGCGACCTATGTTCTAAATTTGACATGAGCAAAACAAGAAGTTACCACAACCAGACTAGGAGAGTTGAGAGTTAGTCTTGATGAGCAATTGCCTGTGGTTCAAAATTTCATAGTAACCACTGATTGCTCATTCCACATGCTCCCATGTTTTTTGCACAGATACAACCAGAGTATTTGTTGAACTTGAACCTCAAGAGGTGGTGTAGCATAGTCTAGGGTGACTCTTTTTGTGCCGGATTATAACATTAGTATTAGAGGGTTGATTTTTTATATTCAGCCAGTGATAGTCCCCCACTGGAGAATACCCAAGCATTATGACACTTGATCATTGCCAGGCATGCCCAATCTAGATCTGCCTTTGATGCAATGCTGTGAGACACAAAATCCCTAGGCCTCAAAGTGGAGCCGAAAGGGTGCCACGTGGTAATAGCTGAAGTGAAAGCCAAATGAGTGTAACACGTTTGGACTAAAAGCTTCGACTTGAGAGGTCAAGAGTGGGAGTGGAACTCCCAACGAAGTGCTCGAGAAATAAGCACAAAGCAAGCAATAAGTGAGTCTCTAGAAAAGGGACTTGAGAGAGAGTCTGATATGGAGTCCAAGATGGACCCGAGATGGAGTATGAGATGGACACAAGATGGAGTCCGAGATGGAGGCCGAGATGAAACTGAGACCGAGACCGAGACCGAGTCCCAATTTGAAACCGGGACCGAGACCGAGTCCAAGTCTGAAATCGGGACTGAGATCGAGTCCAAGTCCGAGTTCGAGTCCGAGTCCGAGTCCGAATACTAATACAGGCTGTTGGGTGAAAGCCCAAGGCGATCGTCCCCTGGGGGGGGGGGGGGGGGGGGCGGCGCTGCAAGGGGTTCCAAAAGTATAGTAGGGAGATGTAAGGAACCGACTCCCCGAAATGTCGTAGGCTAAAGGATCCCCGAAAGCTTGATCAAAATGACAAAGAGTTCATCGGATGGGACCGAGTCAAAGATCGAGTCCAAGACCGACTCTGAGACCGAGTTCAAGATAGAGTCCGGGATCGAGCCGAGGCCGAATTGGAGACCGAGTTCGAGGCGGAGTCCAAGATCCAAATCGGGTCCGAGACCGAGTCTGAGGTCGAGTCCGAAGTCGAGTCCGAGATCGGGTCTGAGATCGAGTCCAAGATCGAGTCCGAGACCGAGTCTGAAGTCGGGTCCGAGATCGAGTCCAAGATCGATTCTGAGACTAAGTGTAAGCGACTAATTTTTCCATTCTACTTTAGTCACTTAACCACACCTTCGACCACTTGGAGGAGTCTCACTCACAACTTCCTTAAGTCCAATTCAGGACTTGGGACTTGCTAGCCCCAAGAATGGCATCCATGCCACTCAACACTTGCACCTGGTCCAAGTGCTCCACGTGTCCGGTCCCAAGACCGACACCCAAAGGTACCACTGACATCTCGGCCCGTTACGCTAAGGCCATGCCCATTCACCTTTGCTGCACTAGTGGTCCAATACCACTTGCATCACCATCCCGTCTCTCCAAGACCGGGCCATCGGTCCACGAGTGGTCATCCTAGATCCACTCCTTAGCATCCTTAGGATGCCCACAGACCTGGGGAGTCGCCTTCCCCAAAGTCCCTTTGTCAATTCCTACCAAGTCCCTTTTTGCCCCTGGCCGTGTTTGCCAACACTGCCACTGGATCGAGGCCCACAGGCCCGACCACTAAGACCCATGGTCCTCTGGGACTTCCTCACCACACGATTGTGTCCTTGGTCACTACCCCAGAGGACTGCTCCTCTTCCTTTCCACAGTCTAGGCCTTTGGGACAACATTTCGGAACACCGTGGCCTTACGCGAGCCACCTGGGTACTCTCCCCGCCTTTCGCCTTTAGGTGCTCTAGCCATGGGCTTAGAGCGAGGTTCCATTGAGCCACACCTGGTATCCAAGTAGGTAGTGCCACCCACACTTGGACTGGGAGCATCGGCCAGTCGATCTCCCGGGGGAACTAGAGCCGGCTCTTGAACACTTCACCAAGCTACCCCGCTTGTCGGTCTGTGTTCACTCTAGTCTTGGACTTCCCAGTGGGCAGCTCATCACCCAACACTGGGTCTGGCCTTCCTGGGCCAAACTGGCCTTTCCTGGCCAAACTGGCTCCACTGCAGTCCTCCCCCTACTATACTTTTGGAGCTCACCAAACCCCCCAGGGTCTGGGAGACGAACGCTTTGGGCTTTCACCCTCTCAGGCTCCAGACTCGGACTCGGACTCGGACTCGGACTCGGACTCGGATTCGGACTCGGACTCGGGCTCGGGCTCGGTCTCGGCCTCGGCCTCGGTCTCGGTCTCGGTCCCGATCTCGGTCTCGGTCTCGGTCTCGGTCTCGGTCCCGGTCTCGGTCTCGACTTCGGACTCCATCTCAGACTCCATCTCGGACTCCATCTCGGGTCCATCTCGGGTCCATCTCGGACTCCATCTCGGACTCCATCTTGGGTCCATCTCGGACTCCATCTCAGGTCCATCTCGGACTCCACTTCGGACTTCAACTCGGGTCCATCTCGGACTCCACTTCGGACTCCAACTCGGGTCCATCTCGGACTCCACTTCGGACTCCAACTCGAGTCCATCTCGGACACTCCCACGTGTCATGTGTTGGTCCTTTTGGGTCCCTTTTTGGAGCCTCGCCTTTTGCTCGCTTCGTGCTCGTTCCTCGAGCACTTCTTTGGGAGTTCCACTCCCGCTCTTGACTTTTCAAGTCGGAGCTTTTGGTCCAAACGTGTTACGCTCGTTTGGCTCTCGCTTCAGCCACTACCACGTGGCACCCTTTCCGGCTCCACTTTGGGGCCTAGGGATTTTGTGTCTCACAACTCCACCACCCATAGACGAAGTTTGATGTCCTCATCGAACGGTAAACCATTTTGTAAAGTAACACTCGCATGTGTTACCATTTCCATCCTTGGCACCTAGCCAATATTTGTCAATGGTTTGACATTGAAGGCTCACCATGCCTTTTGCATATGCCTCAATGGTTTGACACCAAAGGCTCACCATGCCTTGCCTATCCTCTAAGGAGGGTAGTCTCTCCAACTTAGAGACTGATTGGACCACATGTAGTGGTTCTCTCCTTTTATTGGTTTAGTTCTCGCTAAACCTCTTAGAGACCCTTCTCTAAGTCAATCCCACTACTCCTTCTTGAGTAGTCTCAATTTCCATCTATTGAATGTTTGCACCTTGGAACTTTTACTCTTTTGACTTTTGGAAGTCAATTTCCTAGGTGTCTCCAACACCTTGCATTGCACAGATTGTGCAACTCCACTTCCCTATCCTAGGAAGTTCATTACTTGAGGACACCATCATCCTCTCTTCTATTTCGTGCCACCTTGGGCACTAAGTTCCATTTATCACACTTTGTGCTAGGGTTGTCCATCGCCCTATCATTTGGCTACCTTACCGCTCCCTCCCTTGGAGCTTCCACTTTCGCCAAATCGGAGCAATTCGGAATCCATCCTTGGAAACACACTTCCTTTCCCGCAATTTGTTAGCGTCCAACACATTAGTGTTCCTTGCCTAACTTTGTCACTTGGATTCCTTCCCAGGGATTCCACGGCCCTATCTTGGCCACTCATCTTTTGCTCCTATCCGTTGATTGTTGCACCAAGCAACATCGAATCTCTACCTCCCTCCTTGAGGTATTCTTTTGATTCCATAGCAAAGGCTCTGCTTTGCCAAGACTAGGGTGTTCACCCCTAGTAAGTCTCTTTTAGCATCTTCTGCTGTGGGCTCTATCCTCGGCCCAACTTTGTGACCCTCTCATGGGTCTCTTTAGAGACTACTTTCCTCGGACTCATTATGCCATCGCACAGACATAGTTTATTTCCCTTAGGTGCTCTTCCCACTTGGTCATCATGACCAAGCCACACCACCTTAAACAGTTCAATTTCAACATTTTGAACTAGGAACTTCATTCCTTAGCCAACCAAGGACCTTGTCCTTATCTGGCCATAAGATCACCTAGTGATCTCACCTTGGCACCTTAACAGAGTTGCCAAGAGGTACTCGGTTTTCTAGACCTCTAAGTTGTTGACTATAACCCCGGGGGCATCCCCCACACTTGGCGGTGCACCCAAGCTAGCCCTTACGGCCAAGGGTTCATAGCAACTGAGATTAGGTGTCCCCATCTCACTCACCACGACCTTGGTGCCACTTGCACCAAAGTGTTCAAGTTAGATATGCTGAGCTTTCACACTAAGCAATCTAACCGTGCATCACGACTCCGAGGCATCCCTCGCTTGGCGGTGTGCCCAAACCAGTCTCCCCACTGAGAGTCCATGACCACCGAAATATGAGTGTCCTTATATTCCAAACCATCACCACGCCCTAGTGATTTGGGACTCGAACCCAAGCACTAGAGGGTCGGGACTCGAACCCAACCTCCGTATATGCATCTACGGACGGCATCACACTAGATGCCTGGCGTGACTCCCCACGCCGGTGCACCAACCTATTTTTAAAGCGCGCTACAGATCACAGCTTAGGAACCTAGTTCCTCCACACTGCCAAGTCCTCTCACTTGACATGTCTGTGATCATGCATGGACTCCTCCATGCTCGGCCCCATGGCCCACCCTTTTTGAAGTTATCACCTTCAACTAGGGTATTTGTTCCCCCGACGTGCCAATCTCGCTTGGCAAGTCCTCCGACCACTGTAACATGGTTCCTGCATAGGCGTGAAAGTCCTTGACCATCGACTTTTGTTCAAAGCCCTCTCTTTGAACACTCGGGAACTACTTCCCTAACCTTGATAGCCTTGCCTCATGGCAAGCTTCAAGACCACGCTTCTACTGCGCCACTCTGATTTCGCGCGTTGCATGAACCATTTACACTTGGCCTTTCTAGGTACTAAGCTACCTAGAATCGTCTTTGGGAACCTTGAAGGAACTCTGTCCCTCAGCTTGCTAAGGCCTCCCTTTTTGCAAGCCTTCAAAATGCCACATAGTCTAACATGGACAATTCCATATTTTAGACTCTCCATGGCATCACGATTGCTAGCGGCAACACCCTCGAGCCCCCACTTGATTCTCCACTCCCAGCTGGCATAACCAACCTTGGTTATGCCCTTCGATTCCTATGGTTTGGTTCTATCCCCTTACTACTTGCTTTTTGGCTTCACACCTTTCCTTTGGTCATTCTCCTCCAGACCAGGAGGATAGCTTTGCACTTTCTATCACGCTTTAGCAAGTATTCTTAGGGATGAACCTACCCAATAGCCTAGGGAGTGGTTCCTCAATCCGGGTGTGCTCACCTTATAATCCCACACACTGGGATTACATTGTTGCTTATGGGCCTTTACATGCCCATCACTAGCCTTGCCAAAATTCCATTTTTGGCTTTGTCCAACTCGGGTAGACAGTCCTCTCCTGTCTCCGCAACCTTGGACATTTGGATAGCACCTTCTATCCATCATTCGCTAGGGACTTAGTCCCTTGGGCTTTATCCATTGCCCATCGCGACATCAAACACCACCTTCTGGTGTTCTAGAGTGTCCGGGTGTCCCAATGATGGCTTTCTTGACAATGAGTATTTCCTTTTATGACATTGACTTACTATATCGCAACATAAGCAACTTATCCCCCGTAAGGGTATATCCAACTTCCTTATGCTATTAAGAAGTCTTGGGTAGCTACCTTCTACCCGTTTAACCAGTTATTTTGCACCTCTTGCTTAGTTGCCTCATAGTTGTCAAGTCCTACAACTCATTGCTTGGTGCTTTCACACCTCCATCATTATCTGGGTCACCACACTCCAACTGCATGCTCTGCAGCTTAGGCTATGCCATTCCCATTTCCATTGGGATTCCTTTGGCAAGGGGTTCTCATGAACCCACCAACATAGCCTCAAGGTATCACACCTTGGCACATTTGGTGTCTCCACACCATTGGCTCCACGAGCCTACCTCTATGACATTTCCCTTTCGTGTCTATGTCTTTGCCAAGACCAACACTGCTCTTTCTCATGCCAACCATCCGTTAGCACTGCCCCATAGAGGTCACACACAACTTTATGTCAAAGTTGTTTTCTTCTGGGAACACCTTTCCCATAACTTTAGCATGGCACATTTTGCCATCGATGAGATACCCTCTGTTCTCATCCTTGGATCCTATGATCCCCCCCCCCCCATCCTTTGTGGGGTACAACACACCTCAGTCCAAATGCTTCCATCAGTCCTTTTAGGACCATCCCTTGACTCTACTTGAGTCATCCAGCAGTTTTGGACTTGGTTAATCCACAGACCCGTAAGGTCCTACTTGTGAGGCACTAGCTCACTGGAATACACTTCTTGCATTCCTGTCCTACTCAAAAAGACTATTTTCACAAGTGTTACTCCGACACTTGATTTTGTTCTCTGGGGGCAACTTTTGCCCCTTAGGACTACTTGTCCATGTGATGAGAATACCACTCATCTCTAAGTACACCCCCCAACTCCTTGAGTTGTTCTAGCATTTATTAAAGGTAGCCCCGGCTACCATTTCAAGGACTTGAGTCCTCTTCCGTATTTGACCTTCCACGGTCATTACCTTTGGTCTCACATTCATGAGCACCAACCTCAACTATATGAGGATAATTTTGTGACTCCTTTATTGCTTTGGAGTCTTTATCTTTCCCGTGATCCCAACTTTAGTTGTTTACCACAACAACCTTAGCCAATTTGCTGAGACAAATGCTCATCCGGATCACATCCTCAACTCAATGAGGAAAACCTTGCACTGTTCCCAAGATCCCAAAGTCGTTCCATTATTGGCCCTTTTCTATCCACCACCTCGTCTACAAGTTCACACATGAACTGTAATGGAGAGCCATGTCTTCCCGACTTGCTACTCCTCAAGGATAGGCCCACTCCTAGGACCTTCCGATGCCAACACTAGTGGTGATATACTTGAGCACCAATAAAAGTCGGACTAAGGAACAGCTCCGATACCAAATTGTAAGCGACTAATTTTTCCATTCTACTTTAGTCACTTAACCACACCTTCGACCACTTGGAGGAGTCTCACTCACAACTTCCTTAAGTCCAATTCAGGACTTGGGACTTGCTAGCCCCAAGAATGGCATCCATGCCACTCAACACTTGCACCTGGTCCAAGTGCTCCACGTGTCCGGTCCCAAGACCGACACCCAAAGGTACCACTGACATCTCGGCCCGTTACGCTAAGGCCATGCCCATTCACCTTTGCTGCACTAGTGGTCCAATACCACTTGCATCACCATCCCGTCTCTCCAAGACCGGGCCATCGGTCCACGAGTGGTCATCCTAGATCCACTCCTTAGCATCCTTAGGATGCCCACAGACCTGGGGAGTCGCCTTCCCCAAAGTCCCTTTGTCAATTCCTACCAAGTCCCTTTTTGCCCCTGGCCGTGTTTGCCAACACTGCCACTGGATCGAGGCCCACAGGCCCGACCACTAAGACCCATGGTCCTCTGGGACTTCCTCACCACACGACTGTGTCCTTGGTCACTACCCCAGAGGACTGCTCCTCTTCCTTTCCACAGTCTAGGCCTTTGGGACAACATTTCGGAACACCGTGGCCTTACGCGAGCCACCTGGGTACTCTCCCCGCCTTTCGCCTTTAGGTGCTCTAGCCATGGGCTTAGAGCGAGGTTCCATTGAGCCACACCTGGTATCCAAGTAGGTAGTGCCACCCACACTTGGACTGGGAGCATCGGCCAGTCGATCTCCCGGGGGAACTAGAGCCGGCTCTTGAACACTTCACCAAGCTACCCCGCTTGTCGGTCTGTGTTCACTCTAGTCTTGGACTTCCCAGTGGGCAGCTCATCACCCAACACTGGGTCTGGCCTTCCTGGGCCAAACTAGCCTTTCCTGGCCAAACTGGCTCCACTGCAGTCCTCCCCCTACTATACTTTTGGAGCTCACCAAACCCCCCAGGGTCTGGGAGACGAACGCTTTGGGCTTTCACCCTCTCAGGCTCCAGACTCGGACTCGGACTCGGACTCGGACTCGGACTCGGACTCGGATTCGGACTCGGACTCGGGCTCGGGCTCGGTCTCGGCCTCGGCCTCGGTCTCGGTCTCGGTCCCGATCTCGGTCTCGGTCTCGGTCTCGGTCCCGGTCTCGGTCTCGACTTCGGACTCCATCTCAGACTCCATCTCGGACTCCATCTCGGGTCCATCTCGGGTCCATCTCGGACTCCATCTCGGACTCCATCTTGGGTCCATCTCGGACTCCATCTCAGGTCCATCTCGGACTCCACTTCGGACTTTAACTCGGGTCCATCTCGGACTCCACTTCGGACTCCAACTCGGGTCCATCTCGGACTCCACTTCGGACTCCAACTCGAGTCCATCTCGGACACTCCCACGTGTCATGTGTTGGTCCTTTTGGGTCCCTTTTTGGAGCCTCGCCTTTTGCTCGCTTCGTGCTCGTTCCTCGAGCACTTCTTTGGGAGTTCCACTCCCGCTCTTGACTTTTCAAGTCGGAGCTTTTGGTCCAAACGTGTTACGCTCGTTTGGCTCTCGCTTCAGCCACTACCACGTGGCACCCTTTCCGGCTCCACTTTGGGGCCTAGGGATTTTGTGTCTCACACTAAGTCCACATACTAATACAGCTCAAGGGGTGAAAGCCCAAAGCATGTGTCTCCTAAGCAAGTGCTACACCCAAGGCTTGGGATTTAGAGGGTCCCATGATCAAGTCTTGTGGTACCAAGGGGTGTTAGGAATCTGGAGGCTTGGTGTGCTTGGCTGCTTGTGCCTGCGGGGAATGTAGCCGAACCTTAAGTCCAGTCTAACCTGGGGAGGGGGATTGGGAGAGATTTGGGAATCCGTAGATGGATGGCTAACACTCCGTTGCTCGTGCAGTGAGTAGCTGAAACCAAGTAGGACCAAGTAGAAGCTGGTACCATAGGTGAGAACCTTAGCGAGGGAACTTAGCACAAGCCAAGGCAGAGTTGGTCGGATAGACAAGGTAAGCTGGCAAATTGGAAAGGAAAAATTTGTGGCTTACAATTTGGTATCGGAGCCTTTTCCTTAGTTCTAGCGAAGGATAGAGGCGGATTGTTGGGAGATGGCAAAGGCAGGGCGTAAGCGAACCCAGGCGGAGACAGAACCTCCGCCAGAGCTGGAGCCTCCGATCGAACAAGAGGCTATGGATGAGGAATCCTTGCATGAGGAGGACTCTAGTGAGGAAACTTCCAAACAGGAGTCCGGTGGCGAGGTTTGGTCATCCAAGGCTCGATTGAACGTTCTAGAAGGACAATTGGCATAGACCAATGCTTTGCTAGAGACTCTCGTATGCAAGCTAAAGCGTGATGAGAAGCGGAAGAAAAAGCGAAAGACTGCGGATGCTGGCAGCGCAGAAGGTGCAGACCCTTCGGCAGGGACTAAGGTAAACCAGACAAGGTCGAACAGACCAAAGTGGAATCAGTCCCTCAAGCAGTTCCCAAGTACAAACCAAAGCCCCCACCGGTCTTCAAGGGAGTGAACGACTATAAGGTGGTGGAGGATTGGTTTTACGATATGGAGGACTACTTCGGAGCGTTGCGATTACCGAGCTCGGAGAAGGTCCCATGTGCAAAGCCATACTTGGCAGATAATGCCAAGTCTTGGTGGAGAACGACAGAGGCCAACGAAGGACCGGTGGCCACTTGGGAAATGATGAAGGCAAGGATCCGCGCAACTTACATTCCTCCGAATGCTACTTTGCATCTAAGGGACAAGCTGAGTAGGCTGAAGCAGACCGGAACCATTCAAGAGTATGTGAATGGGTTTATGGCAAAGAGGATACTTGTCACAGACATGGGGGATATGGATGCGTTCCATGCCTTCATATTAGGTTTGCAAACCTGGGCTCGCCGTGAAGTGATGTGGTGGAACCCGACCAACTACAAGGAAGCATTGGATGCGGCCATCAAGGTGCATTTCAATGATAACCTGTGAAAGGGGAACATGACAGGGTTGGGATCCACGTTTAGCAAAGGGGCCAAACCAAGGGGAACGTTTAGTAGAGGGAAATTCAAGAAGAGTTTCTCTAAGAATGAGTCCTTGGGGTTCCGAAAAGGCAAATCCGGTGGCCAGCAAACGAGTACGTGGAGGAGTCAAGCGAAAAGAGACAAACCCACGGATAAGAAGGTCAAGTCGTATAGCAGCGTGGGAAACAACATATGCTATAACTGCGGTGAAGCGGGACACTTTTCGAGGGAATGTCCCTACCCGAAGAAGGCCAGAGCCAATATGGCCATCAAATCGGGTGAAGTCCAAACTGAGGTATGTGATCTAGTCCCTAACTCAAAGTTACTCATTACACGAGCAACTTTGGTAGAGAGTCGTTCGCGACATCTACTAGCCCTCCGAGGAAAGCTCGGAGGTAGCTTTGTTAAGATCCTTATTGACACGGGTGCTTCGGATAATTTTGTGGCTGCAGACATAGTCCGGCAAGCCGAACTAACGGTGCAGCAGCTAGGCAAACCAAGGAATATAGAGTTTGTTCAAGGTAGCCAAAGCACCAATGAGATACTTCGCAAGCAAGAGTCGAAGTAAGGACATGGAAAGTGGACATGGATTTCACCGTGTTAGACATGGCGGGATTTGACGTGATCTTCGGAATGGACTGGTTCAATCGGTTTGTGGTAGCCCTGCATGGACAAGGTAGAAACCTTGTGGTACTGGCAAATGCCCAAGGAAGAAGATCTAGGGTGGAGGCCCAGGATCTAAAGGTAGGGCAAAGCAAGGCCAAAGAATCCTGCTTAAACCTGGTGTCCACGAGAGGACAACTCACTAAAGGAACTAAGGCAGCATTTTTGTGCTTACTCTCAGTGAAGAGTGACAAAAAGACAGGAACAGAAGAAGTACCTTTAGTGATCCAATGGGTGTTGGACTAATTCCAGGATACCATGCCGAAGGAGTTACTGGCGGGGTTGCCCCCCGCACAACCGATAGAACATAAGATTGAGCTGGTCGAGGGTGCTGAGGCGGTGGTTCGTCCCCCCTATCGTTTGAATGAGAAAGAACTCGAGGAGCTCAAGCGCCAACTAAAGGAGTTGGTGGACAAAGGGTATATTAGGTTGAGCAAATTGCTGTATGGGGCGCCGGTGTTATTTGTGAAAAAGAAAGATGGATCTATGCGCATGTGCATAGACTACCAGTTGCTCAACAAGTATACAAAGAAGAACAAGTACCCTTTGCCCAGGATTGAGGACCTGTTCGATAGGTTGGGAAAGGCAAAATACTTCTCGAGGATTGACCTAAGGTCAGGATACTACCAGATCAGGGTAGCCGAGGAGGATGTCGAGAAGACAACCTGTCGAACGAGGTATGGGAGCTTTGAGTTTCTGGTGATGCCCTTCGGGTTATGCAATGCACCGGCAACATTTTCGGCGCTGATGAACCATATCTTTGTACCCTATCTGGATCACTTCGTGGTCGTCTATATTGACGACATCCTGATTTATAGCGAGACGCTAGAGGAGCATGCCGAACACTTAGCGAAGGTGTTTGAGAAACTAAGGGAACACAAACTGTATACTAAAGAGAGCAAATGTGACTTTGCTCAACAAAAGGTAAAGTTTCTCGGGCATGTAGTGGGCCAGGACGGGCTCAAGGTGGACCCGGAGAAGGTCCAAGCGATCCAGGAATGGGAGCGACCATCAAATGTACATGAGTTGAGGGCGTTCTTGGGGCTATGCAACTACTATTGAAAGTTTATCAGACACTATTCGAGAGTAGCCCTGCCCTTAACAGACCAAACAGGAAAAGGGAAGATGGTATGGACAGAAGAATGCGAGGCGGCATTTGTCCACCTCAAAGGGAAGTTGAGGAAGGCTCCTGTATTGACATTACCAGACTTTGGTAAGGACTTTGAAGTAGAAACAGATGCTTTGGACTTTGCGTTGGGCGCAGTTTTGAAGCAAGACAACCATCCAGTAGCGTTCTTCTCGAAGAAGTTGGACAAGGCTCAAAGGAAGTGGCTTGCCCACGAGAAAGAATTGTTTGCGGTGATCAAGGCGCTCAAGGAGTGGCGACACTACCTTGGGAGACACTTCAAGGTTTATACGGATAATGTGGCAACAAAACATTTCTTGTCACAGCCCGACCTAAGAGGGAAACAAGGTCGGTGGGCCAATGCCTTGGCCGAGTTTGATTGCGAGATTCTATACAAGCCTGGGAAGAGCAACATCGTGGCGGATGCACTAAGTCGAAAAGCGAGCTTGAGGTTGGCGATATCCAGCGCAACAGCAACCTTCTGGGACGATGTGCGGACAGCATATGAGAACGATGGTCTAGCACAAGAAGTGTTGCTGAGGAATCTAGAGGCACGGGAAGCTCACCAGAGAGGTGAGCTGCCAACGGAAGAGAAAATAGGCTATGCGAAACGCAACAGACTCATTTATTACAAGCAAATAAGGGTGTATGTTCCAGAATGGGAACTAAGGAAGGTAGCCTTAGAAGAGTGTTATGACGGACCTCTTGCGGGACACGGCGGAGTGCCCAAGATGATGGGCTTACTCAAGAGGAAGTACCATTGGCCAGATATGGCTAAGGACGTCCAAGACTATGTAAAGATATGTCCAACATATCAGCAGGTCAAAGCCGTGACTAAGGCTAGTGGGGGCTTGTTGCAAAGCATCCCAATTCCAAATCGTCCATGGAAGTGTCTTACGATGGACTTCATCACGGGACTTCCCCCAAGCGAGGGGTTTGATGCGATATTCGTGGTGGTGGACCGATTCTTGAAAATGGCACATTTCATACCCACCACAATGAAGGTGGATGTGGAAGGTGTGGCGAAGCTGTTCTTCGAACAAGTGGTTCGAGTGCGAGGAAGACCGGAAGAGATCATCTTAGATCGAGATAAGATCTTCACCAGTAGGTTCTGGAGGACTCTCCTAGAACAGTATCGCACCAAATTGAAATTCAGCACAGTCTATCACCCACAGACAGGTATGGGGTATTAAGTCAAGTTGTTAGCACTAACACTTCTTGACAGACGGACAAACGGAAAGGGTGAATAGGCAGCTGGAGGATTATTTGCGATGCTATGTCTCGGGAGACCAGACCGATTGGGTAAGTCATTTGTGACTTGCGGAAATGTGTTATAACAACTCACCACATTCGTGTATCGGGGTGAGTCCATGGGAAGTCATCAATGGGCGAGCTATTGAAGGCCCTGTGGAACTCGGTGTGGCCGAGTATCATGGAGAGTTGCTCGCAATGGAGGCATTCACGGCGGAAAGACTCAGCATTTGGAATCTAGTGAGGGATTCCTTGGAACGGGCTCAACAAAGGCAAACCAAATACGCGAACTGGAAGCGTCGGGATGTAGAGTTCCAAGCTGGGGAGAAGGTGTGGCTGAACACCAAGAACCTCAGACTACCAAGTGGGATCAGCCAAAAGTTGACCCAAAGGTAAAGATGCATGTATTTCTGTAAATGAATTGATCTTGAGTTCCTTAAGCAGGTTCGCGGGGCCTTACGAGATTGAGGCACGAATCGGTAAAGTGGCTTACCGTCTCCGACTTCCTCGAGAGATGGGGAAGATGCACCCAGTGTTCCACGTGAATACAAAGTCGAGGCTATCCTCAATGCGCGCAAGAGCAAGCGACAAGGACACGAGGTGAGAGAGTTCCATGTGAAGTGGAAAGGATTTCCACACTGCGAAGAAACATGGGAACCGGAGGAGAACCTAGCAAACGTGCGAGATTTAGTGGAGGAATTTCTGCAAAGCAGAACTCTATGTACTTATGCAAAGTTCAATTAAAAATATCAATTTGCAAAGTTGAGCAAGTGGCATATGTTGGGATCCGAAGCCGCGCCGAAGATAAGCTAATTAGCATGGGTTGGATAGGTCGACCAGGCGTAGGGCACTACGCCCGACTCCCCGCGGGGATGTCAAATCCGTAGATGTATTCTACGGAGGTTGGGTTCGAGTCCCAACCCCCTAGTAAAGCAAGGCTGGGTTCCAGTCCCGACCCCATACTAGGGCGTGGTGAGGTGAGGGGTATAGGGACACCTATATTCCGTTGTCATGGGCTCTTGGCCAGGGAGGCTAACTTAGGCACACCGCTAAGTGGGGGGATGCCCCCGGAGACATGGTCAACAAGTTGTAGGATAAAAAGAGACGTTCGATGTGGGCATCGAACTTCTTCTATGGGTGGTGGAGTTGTAAGGAACCAACTCCCCGAGATGTTGTAGGCTAAAGGATCCCCGAAAGCTTGACCGAAATGACAAAGAGTTCATCGGATGGGACCGAGTCGAAGATCAAGTCCAAGACCGACTCTGAGACCGAGTTCGAGATAGAGTCCGGGATCGAGCCGAGGCCGAATCGGAGACCAAGATCGAGATCGAGTTCGAGACCGAGTTCGAGACGGAGTCCGAGATCCAAATCGGGTCCGAGACCGAGTCTGAGGTCGAGTCCGAAGTCGAGTCCGAGATCGGGTCCGAGATTGAGTCCGAGATAGAGTCCGAGACCGAGTCCGAAGTCGGGTCCGAGATCAAGTCCGAGATCGATTTTGAGACTAAGTCCACATACTAATACAGCTCAAGGGGTGAAAGCCCAAAGTGTGTGTCTCCCAAGGGGGGGCTGCAGGGGGTTCCAAAAGTATAGTAGGGATAGTGAGGTCCAGGAACCAGTCCTGAAAGAACTCTCCAGTGGTGCTTCCAAACTGACTTGAGGTTGAGACTGGGGCCGAGGGGCCTTGGGTGGGAGTGAGCATGGGCTTGGGTGGAGCCGGAGGGGCCACCCAGGGAAGTGCTCAAGAGCAGCTCCCACTCCCAAAAGGGAAACCGACTGCGGTGCTCCTGGCTCATGTGGAGTGGTGCCCCATTTGAGTACCTTGTGGCTCATTGGTCCTCGCCCTTCCTAGGGGCTTGGGCCTTCCCTTCGGGATGGAAGTGGGGGGGTAGAGGTACCCATACCGGGCCGTTAGGCCACGGTGTTTCGCCCCGACGTCCCGAAGAAAGTGCTGCGCCCAAGGCTTGGGATTTAGAGGGTCCCATGATCAAGTCTTGTGGTACCAAGGGGTGTTAGGAATTTGGAGGCTTGGTGTGCTTGGCTGCTTGTGCCTGTGGGGAGTGTAGCCGAACCTTAAGTCCAGTCTAATCCGGGGAGGGGGATTGGGAGAGATTTGGGAATCCGTAGATGGATGGCTAACACTCCGTTGCTCGTGCAGTGAGTAACTGAAACCAAGTAGGACCAAGTAGGAGCTAGTACCATAGGCAAGAACTTTGGCGAGGGAACTTAGCACAAGCCAAGGTAGAGTTGGTCGGATAGATGAGGTAAACTAGCAAATTGGAAAGGAAAAATTTGTGGCTTACAAGAGAGTGTGAGGGTTGGAGCCCAGTGAAGCCAGTTTGGCCAGAAAAGGCTAGTTTGGCCCAGGAAGGCTATACCTAGGTGTTGGGTGATGAGCTGACCACTGGGAAGTCCAAGACTAGAGTGAATACGGACCGACAAGTGGGGTAACTTGGTAAAGTGTTCAAGAGCTGGCTCTAGTTCCCCTGGGAGATCGAATGGTCGATGCTCCCAGTCCAAGTGTGGGTGGCACTACTTACTTGGATATCTGGTGTGGCTCAATGTAACCTCGCTCTAAGCCCATGGCTAGAGCACCCAAAGGTGGAAGGTGGGGAGAGTACCCATGAGGCTCGCGTAGGGCCATGGTGTTCCGAAATGTTGTCCCAAAAGCCCAGACTGTGGAAAGGAAAAGGAGTAGTCCTTTGGTGTAGTGACCAAGGATATAGTCATGTGGTGAGGAAGTTCTAGAGGACCGTAGAACTTAGTGGTCGAGCCTCGATCCAATGGCAGTGTTGGCAAACACGGCCATGGGTAGAAAGGGACTTAGTAGGGACCGGAAAAGGGATATTAGGGAAGGCTATTCCCCATGTCTACGGGCATCCTAAAGATGCTAAAGAGTGGATCTGGGATGATCACTCATGAATGGATGACCCAGTCTTTGAGAGACGGGACTGTGATGTAAGTGGTATCAGACCATCGGTGTGACCAAGATGAATGGGCAAGGCCTTAGCATAACGGGTTGATATGTCGGTGGTACCTTGGGGTGTCGGTCATGGGATTAGACGTGGAGCACTTGGACCAAGTGCAATAGTTGAGTGGCATGGATGCCATTCTTGGGGCTAGCAAGTCCCTAAGTCTAAAATAGGACTTACGGAGATTGTTAGTGAGACTCCTCCAAGTGGTCGGAGGTGTGGTTAAATGATTAAAGTAGAATGGAAAATTTAATTGCTTACAATTTGGTATCGAAGCTATTCCTTAGTCCAACTTTTATTGGTGCTCAAGTATATCACCACTGGTGTTGGCATCAAAAGGTCCTAGGAGTGGGTCTATCCTTGAGGAGTAGCAGGTCGGGAAGACATGGCTCTCCACTACAATTCATGTGTGAACTTGTAGGCGAGATGGTGGATAGAAAAGGGCCAATAATGGAATGATTTTGGGATCTTGGGAATAATATAAAGGTTTCCTCAGAGAGTTGAGGATGTGATCCAAATGAGCACTTGACTTAGCAAACTGGATAATGTAGTTGTGGTAAACAACTATAGTTGGGATCACGGGAAAGATAAAGACTCCAAAACAATAAAGGAGTCACAAGATTATCCTTATATAGTTGAGGTTGGTGCTCATGAATGTGAGACCAAAAATAATGACTGCGGGAGGTCAAATACAGAAGAAGACACGAGCCCTTGAAATGGTAGCCGGGGCTATCTTTAATAAATGCTAGAACAACCCAAGGACTTGGGGGTGTACTTAGAGATGAGTTGGTATTCTCATCATATGGACAAGTAGTCATAAGGGGCAAAAGTTACCTTTAGAGAACAAAATCAAGTGTCAGAGTAACACTTGCAAAAATGGTCCTTCTAAGTAGGACATGAATACATGCAGTTGTATTCTAATGAGCTAGCACCTCAAAAATAAAACCTTACAGGCCAGTAGATTAACAAAGTCCAAAAATGCTGAATAACTCAAGTAAAGTCAAGGAATGGTCCTAAGGGATTGATAAAAAGCATTTGGACTACTATGAAAGATGAGGAGGATCATAATATCTAAGCATGAGAACAGTGGGCATCTCATTGATGGTAGAAGGTGCAATACTAAAGTTGTGGGAAAGGTGTTCCTAGAAAAAAAACAACTTTGACACAAAGTTGTGTGTAAATTCTATAGTGCAGTGGTAACGAATAGTTGGCATGAGAAAGGACCATATTGGTCTTGGCAAAGACCTAGACACAAGTAAAAAGTGTCATAAAGGTAGGCTTGTGGGGTCGATAATGTAGAGACACAGAATGTGCTAAGGTGTGATGCCTTAAGCTTAAAAAAGTTAGATATACCCTTACAGGGAATAAATTATTTATGTTGCGATATAGTGAGTCAATGTTGTAAAGGGAAATGCTCATTGTCAAGGAGGCCATCATTAGAACACCCAAACACTCTAGAACACCAGGAGGTGGTGTTTAGTGTCGCGAGGGTAATAGATAAAGCTTATGGGACTAAGTCCCTAGCAAATGATGAATAGAAGGTGTTATCAAAATGTTCAAGATTGCGGAAACAGAAGAAGACTATCTATCCGAATTCAAAGCCAAAATGGAATTTTAGCAAGGCTAGTGATGGGCATATAAAAGCCCATAAGTAGCAATATTAATCCCGGTGTGTGAGCATATTCGGATTGAGGAACCACTCCCTAAGCTATTGAGTAGGTTCATCCCTAAGAATACTTGCTACGGCATGGTAGAAAGTGCAAAGCTATCCTCCTAGTCTGGAGGAAAATAACTGAAGGAAAGGTGTGAGGCCAAAAACAAGTAGTAAAGGGATAGAACCAAACCATAAGAATTGAATTGCATAACCAAGAGTGGTTATGTCAGTTAGAAGTGGAGAATCAAGTGGGTGCTCATGCATGTTGTTACTAGCAACCGCAATGCCATGGAAAGTCTAAAGCATGGAATTGTCCATATTAAACCATATGGCAATTACAAAGCTTGTGAAAGGAGAGGCCTTAACAAGCTAAGGGACAGAGTTCCTTCAAAGGTTCCCAAAGACAATTCTAGGTAACTTAGTACCTAGAAAGCCAAGTGTAAATGGTTCATAAAACACGTGAAATCAAAGTGGCATAGCAGAAGCGTGGCCTTGAAATTTGCTATAACGCAATACTATCAAGGTTGGGGAAGCAGTTCCCAAGTGCTCAAAGGGATGACTTTGAATGAAAGTCGATAGTCAAGGACTTTCACGCTTGTGCATGAAACCATATTACGTTGGTCGGATGACTTGCTAAGTGAGATTGGCAAGTCAGGGGAACAAATCCTCTAGTTGAAGGTGCCAACTTCAAAAGGGGTGGCCCATGGGGCGAAGCATGGAGGAGTCTATGCATGATCATAGATTTGTCAAGTGAGAGGACTTGGTAGTGTAGAAGAACTAAGTTCCTAAACTGTGATTTGTAGTGTGCTTTAACTATAAGTTGGTGCACCGGCGTGGGGAGTCACACCAAGCATCTTGGATGATGCCTTCCGTAAATGCATATACGGAGGTTGGATTCGAGTCCCGACCCTCTGGTGCTTGGGTTTGAATCCCAACTCACTACGGCATGGTGATAGTTTGAAATATGAGGACATTCATTTTTTGGTGGTCATAGACTCTCAATAAGGAGACTGGCTTAGGCACACCACCAAGTAGAGGATGCCTCAAAGTTGTGATGAACGGTTAGATTGCTTAGTGTGACTTAGCAATCTAACTTGAACACTTTGGTGCGAGTGGCAACAAGGACGTGGTGAATGAGATGGGGACACCCAGTCTCAGTTGCTATGGACCCTTAGTTGGAAGGGCTGGCTTGGGTGCACTGCCAAGTGTGGGGGATGCCCCCGGGGTTATGGTGAACAACTTAAAAGTCTGGAGGACTTAATACCTATTGGCAAACCTGTTAAGGTGCCAAGGTTAGATCACTAGATGATCTTATGGTTAAAACAAAGACAAAGTTCTTGTGAGGTTAAAGGATAAAGTTCTTAGTTCAAAGTGTTGATTTGAACTACTGATGATGGTGTGGCTTGGTCAAGGTGACCAAGTGGGAAGAACACCTAAGGGAAATGATCTTTGACAATGTGATGGTATAGTGAGTCTAAGGAAACTAGTCTCTATAAGAGACCCACAGGAGGGTCACAAAGTTGGGCCAAGGATAAAGCCCACAATAGAAAATGCTAAAAAGACGTACTAGAGGTGAACACCCTCTAGACTTGGCAAAGCAAAGTCTTTGCTATGGAACCGAAAAGATACCTTGAGAATGGAGGTAGCGATCCGATGTTGCTAGGTGCAACAATCAAGGATAGGAGCAAAAGACTAGTGGCTAAGAAAAAAGCCATGGGAATCATGGGAAAGAATCCAAAAAGCAAAGTTAGGCCAAAAACACTAATGTGTTGGGTGTTAACGAATTGTGGGAAAGGCAATGTGTTTCCAAGGATGGATTCCCAATTGCTCCGATTTGGCAAAAGTGGAAGCTCCAAAGGAGGGAGCGGTAAAGTAACCAAATAATAGGGCCATGGATAGCCCTAACACAAATTATGATAACTGAAACTTAGTGCTTAAGGTGGCACAAAATAGAAGAGAGGATGATGGTTCCCTCAAGTAGAGAACTTCCTAGGATGGGGAAGTGGAGTTGCACAATATATGCAATGCAAGGTGTCGGAGACACCTAGAAAATTGACTTCAAGAAGTCAAAAGTAAAAGTTCTAAAGTGCAAAGGTTATATCGATGGAAACTGAGACTACTCAAGAAGGAGTAGTGGGATTGAGATAGAGATAGTGTCTTTAACAGGTTTAGTGAAAACTAAACCAATAAAAGGAAAGAACCACCACAAGTGGTCCAATCAGTCTCTAAGTTGGAGAGACTATCCTCCTTAGAGGATGGGCAAGGCATAGTGAGCCTTCAATATCAAACCATTGACGAATATTAGCGAGGTGCCAAGAATGGAAAGGGTAATATATATTGGTATTACCTTATAAAATAATTTATCGTTCAATGAAGACATCAAACTTTGTCTATAGGTGGTGGAGTTGTGAGACACAAAATCCCTAGGCCTTAAAGTGGAGCCGAAAGGGTGCTATGTGGTAGTGGCCGAAATGAAAGCCAAACGAACGTAACACGTTTGGACTAAAAGCTCCGACTTGAGAGGTCGAGAGTGGGAGTGGAACTCCCAACGAAGTGCTCGAGGAACAAGCACAAAGAAAGCAATAAGTGAGTCTCTAGAAAAGGGACCCAAGATAGAGTCCAAGATGGACTCGAGATAGAGTCCGAGATGAACCCGAGATGGACCCGAGATGGAGTCCAAGATGGAGTCCGAGATGGAGTTTGAGATGGAGTCCGAGATGGACCCGAGATGGAGTCTGAGATGGACCTGAGATGGAGTCCGAGATGGACCTGAGATGGAGTCTGAGATGGACCCGAGATGGAGTCCGAGATGGAGTCCGAGATGAAACCGAGACCGAGTCCGAGTTCGCAACCAGGACCGAGACCGAGTCCGAGTCCAAGTTCGAATAGTAATACAGACTGTTGGGTGAAAGCCCAAAGTGATTGTCCCCTGGGGGGGGGGGGGGGGGGGCGGCTGCAGAGGGTTCCAAAAGTATAGTAGGGAGAGTGTGGGGGTTGGAGCCTAGTGGAGCTAGTTTGGCCAGGAAAGGCCAGTTTGGCCCAGGAAGGTTATACCCAGGTGTTGGGTGATGAGCTGACCACTGGGAAGTCCAAGACTAGAATGAATACGGACTGACAAGCGAGGTAGCTTGGTAAAGTGTTCAAGAGTCTGCTTTAGTTCCCCCGGGAGATCGAATGGTCAATGCTCCTAATCCAAGTGTGGGTGGCATTATTTACTTGGATACCTAGCGTGGCTCAATGGAACCTCGCTCTAAGCCCATGGCTAGAGCACCCAAATGTGGTACCTATGAGGCTCACGTAGGGCCATGGTGTTCCAAAATGTTGTCCCAAAAACCCAGAATGTGGAAAGGAAGAGGAGTAGTCCTCTGGTGTAGTGACCAAGGATACAGTCATGTGGTGAGAAAGTCCTAGAGGACCATAGGACTTAGTGGTTGGGCTTATGGGCCTCGATCCAGTGGCAGTGTTGGTGAATATGGCCATGGGCAGAAAGGGACTTGGTGGGGACTGGAAAAAGGATATTGGGGAAGGCTATTCCCCACGTCTGCGGGCATCCTAAGGATGCTAAGGAGTGGATCTGAGATGATCACTCATGAACAGATGGCTCAGTCTTTGAGAGACGGAATTATGATGTAAGTGGTGTCAGACCACCGGTATGACCAAGGTGAATGGGCAAGGCCTTAGCGTAATGGACTGATATGTCGGTGGTACCTTAGGGTGTCAGTCATGGGATCGGACATGTGGAGCACTTGGACCAAGTGCAATGGTTGAGTGGCATGGATGCCATTCTTGGGGCTAGCAAGTCCCTAAGTCCAAAATAAGACTTATAGAGATTATGAGTGAGACTCCTCTGTGTGGTTAAATGACTTAAGTAGAATGGAAAATTTAGTCACTTACAAATGCTTGAGAACGATTTAATCACCATATCTAACATCCTAAATGCAAAATCTATTATCTCACACCAGATAATAGAGTTGTATTAGCAATTCCATATTGTAATTAAGTATGAAAAATTCAATAGGTATAATAAAGGTCTCAAAATTAGTGGTACTAAAATTTTTAATTACATTACAAAATTTATTTGATAAGATAGTTAACTTGTTAAAATTATCCAAAATGAAGAAAATTAAATAAAATTTATATTAATAAAATTTAAATTAATTACCTTAAATACTTTTAACTACTCTTTGAATTTAAATAATTTATATAGTTCTTTTAGCACTATACTTACCCAATTTGTATTGGAAAAAGTAAAATCACTAATTAAAGTTTGATTTGTTATTGTTTTAGCTTTTATATTGGGTTTTAAATTTAATGAAATCATATTTAATTAAAATTTACTCTGGTGTTTATATTGAATCATTAATTTCCTTGAATTAGAACTTACTTTTATTATTTTTAATGGTTTCATATTTTTAAGGAAATTGAATAAACATTTTAACAATCATAGTTGAGTAAGCAAATATTTTTACTTTACATTTAAACATCTCAACTCTAATAATTGGATATACATTTTATAAAATTTAAAATTTAAGCATTTTTCTTTTCCTTTTAAAATTGAGACTTAAATAATTATTTTAAGTACTTCAGTGATTTTTATACTAAAAGAGATTAAAACTGAAAACAGCTCTATTATTATTAAAGACGAAATATTAAATTGTTCATATGAATTTATGATGTATTTTTGAGTTTTTATCGTTCCATTATTTAATATTTGTTTTATGATTGATGTACTACACAGAGAGAGGTAATAAAGTAAGAACAAGTATTGCCTCTACATATCTGGAGAAATTATAAGCTGTTTAAAAGGGGAAGTTTGATTTTCCACTCTCCATTTATGTGGACAATATTTTGGCAGCTAAACTTTAAAATTATGTACAGTATATATGCTATGCATGATGACTATTTGATACTTTTGAAATGCAGGCTTTTTTTAATTGGTTTTACTCACATGTAGCTGTGAGGGTAGTCCACCATACCATCCATCTGGGCTTGCAATGAAACACATTTTTTCTCAGTTGCAAGCTACTGGAGAGTTGCATGGCATTTGGTCTTTGCCCCAGCAGCATGAAAGTTACTACCAAAACCCAAGGATTGCAACACATTGTTTCTTCATGACATTTGATGATTTGCTTGATCAAATAAAGTATTACGCGCATATACCGAGAATATTCAATGGCTTGAGGAGAAAATTTAATAAAAATCCGTATATACATATTGGGTTTGCTCTGCAAAACCCTAAAGAAAAAGTTGTTTGGGGAAGGTTACATGATCCTTTGCTAAGAACTGGTCTAGACGAAGAAAAGAATGTGCGTTGCCTTTGAGTTGTCAGCAAAAGTCAGTGTAGTAAAACAAATCAAATTCGAGCAATTCACTCCCACTCTATCGTTGCGGGGGGCTTCGAAGTCAAGTCATAAAAGACCCTGTTCACGTCCACCACCGTATTACAGATTTCTCTCGTCACCTGGTCGAGAAACTCCCTTTTGAATGTATACCTAGCACAAACAGTGTAAGCAAAGAAAAAGGAAAAGTTAAACGAGAGAACCTCTCGGCAGTCATGCCATCTTCGCTGGTGACCGCACGAAGAACAACGCTGCCGGAGTGAGTCCTTTTGTCTCCTTGGACTCCCACAGTCTTGACGGGGAGAATGCCAGCGAAAGCTTGCCACATCTCGTCGTAGAGACCAGCCTCTTTGATCGAAGCTGTGAAAACCTCGTCCACCTACAAACAAGAACCAGTGGAAGTGATAGAACACAAAAAGCACAGGGTGTGTGCTTACCAATCTCAAAGTTTCAAGGTTTTCCTCAGTAACGTCGCCACCGATCACACGAACAGCCAAACCGGGACCAGGAAATGGATGCCTTTTGAGAAATCCTTCGGGAATGCCAAGAAGTTTTCCGAGCTTTCTTACCTGGAGAAGAAAAGAAGCAATGCATGGAAGAAAGATCTGATTCAACGTACTACACTCACCTCGTCCTTGAAAAGCCACTTCAAAGGTTCCAAGAGCAAAAGTTTCATCGATGGTGGAAGTCCCCCAACGTTGTGGTGGCTTTTGATAGTGTGAGAGTGTCCCACGACTCCAGGAGGAGGACACGACTCGATCACGTCGGGATAGAGCGTCCCTTGCACCAGGTACTTGGGCTTCTTGCCAAGCTCTTGTTCGAGCTTTCTGGAGAACTCATCAAAGACGGCAATGAACTCCGCGCCGATTATCTTCCGCTTGCGCTCTGGATCCACAACTCCCTCGAGCTTCGCCAGGAACTGGGAGCCCGCATCCACGCAGACAACCGGGAGGTGCAAGTCACGCTTGAAAGTTTCCATGACGCGCTCTCGCTCCTTGTACCTGGAAAGAAGATGGATCAAATCAAAGCTACTTCGAGACGAAAGAGAGAACAAGCTCAAGAAATCGGAGAAGCCAAAAAAAAAAAAGAACCTACCTCAAGAGTCCATTATCAACGAAGACGCAGTGTAGACGATCGCCCATAACTTTGTGAACGATGGTTGCCGCAACGGTGGAATCGACTCCTCCAGACAGCGCACAAATGGCATGATCGTCAGGTCCGACTGTAGTTGCGATCAGATCAATCTGCTCTTGCAAAACGTCTTGCACCTTCCAATCGTCTGTAAGGCCGCCAACTTCGAACAACAAGCGCTTTAGTGTGTCAATGCCTTTAGGCGAATGACTAACCTGACAAGATCAAAAGTTTAGGGGGGAGAGAGAGAGAGAGAGAGAGAGAGAGAGAGAGAGAGAAAGAAGAAGAAGATCAATCACAGCAAAAAAATCCTTGAAAGTTATTGTAAAAAACCAAGAGCAAGAAAGAGAGAACAAATGAAATGCAAACTTTCAAATGAATTCAAACAACACACCCTTTCAAAGAAAATCAACCACATCAAAGTAGAACACACAAAGCATTGCACTAGACCAAAAGTTTTCTAAAGAACAAATCAAATGCAAGCTTTCAAATTCAAACAAACACAAAAAACAATCAGTGAAGATCGAAGAAGATCACGCAAGGCATTGCACAAGGAAAGAATCACGAGTACCTCTGGATGATATTGCAATGCATAGATTCCCAAGTCTGGATTCTCGATCGCCGCAATGCTGCCTTGAACACTCCTCGCCACAACGACAAATCCGCGCGGCATTTCCACAACTTCGTCCCCATGGCTCATCCACACAGACTGCGTAGAATCGTCGTCGCCATACAACACCGATCCCGCCACTGGCACGACATCCATGCTCCCATACTCGCGATTGGCGGCCGGCTCGACACTGCCGCCCATCTGCGCAACGATGAGCTGCAGCCCATAGCAAATGCCCACCACTGGGACGCCGCGATCGCGGACGTAATCGAAGAATCCGGGAGGGACGCTGGGGGCGCCGGGCTCGTAGACGGAATGGGGGCCGCCGGAGAGGAGGATGAGCGACGGCGCGAGCTTGGCGACGGCGTCGAGCGATGCCTCGGCGGCGGAGAGGCAGAAGGAGCAGACGCCGAGCTGCCGGATGCGGCGCGTGATGAGATGCGTGTACTGGGAGCCAAAATCCAGCACCAGCGCTACGCTGTGCCGCGACGCCTCCTCCTCCATCGCGAGAGAGAAAGAAAGCTTTTAGGGCTTTAGAGAATCAGAGAATATGTCAAAATACGAAATACGAAGGACAAATGATGCCATCGAATATGCCGAATGAGAAGGTCATGGATGCGGAGAGCTGCTAAATCCCGTCCTGGATCTAGAGATTCGTGGAGCGCTCACTGTGTCTTTGTGGTTTTTCTCGATTCTGTCCATCCTGAATCAAGAATGCAGAACTTTTCACTCTCACCTATGGTCCAGCAGACTTCAAAGACATGGAGGAAGTGATGTAAGCCCTGAGCATTTCTCTTTAATTTCATCCCTTCTTAGCATTCATAAGAATTTCTGTGTGTTTCTTTCTCTCTATCAGGGGATATAACATTGGAATTTGCTTGATCGACAACTTCCAAAGTCAGAGTTTCACAGACCACAGATGTCAGTTCATGATGTTGCTCTTGAAACTTTGATCGCTGAACTCTAATGTTTTTTTTTTTGTGCACAGATCAGATCTAGGATGTTCTTGGGAGTGATTGCCACTGTCTCTAACTGAAATGCCAATTTCACTGAGTGCAGCTTGGTTCTCGATGACAACCTCATGGATTTTGTGGAGCTCCCAGAGACTTGCCAGCTGCAACATCTTGTATGGGGAATGATAAACATAAACTACGTTTTAAATACCTTTCCAGCCTCACATTAATTCTCTTCTTTGTTCATTTTAGTTATCCATGAGAGCCAATGTTTTAAACACCTTTCCAGCCTCACATTAATCCTTTTCTTTGTTCGTTTTAGTTATTTATGAGAACTGAAGTAAAATGGGTGTGGGATATATGCATGTCGTGGATGATTATCTATACAAGGATGACTGTACAATTTTGAATATGATGAAGTAGTATACTATTTGTATTACTATATTGTTGCTAAATCAATTTATATTGCAATTAAATCAACTGTTTCTATATATTACAAGTATGGGCGCTCAAGATATAAGAATAGATATATTTAGACCCCTGCTTATATAGAAGAATGAATGGATTAGATTCAATCCCAAATAAACAGTCCATATATTATAGTAGTATAATTAGTGTATTATCTAACCAAAGTAATACATGTACATACAGATATATATTTACAAACATTATATATCTCCCCCTCCGAAAGATAAAAAGGTGATGACAATAAGTTAGGTGGAATATTTGAAGCTTTTATTGTGTGATTATAAACTATTACAAGAATCTAAATCTCCAATAAAACCACCAACAAAATTGTTAACAACCATGACTGAAACAAAATTCAAAGCTATAGCATAAACAATGAATCAATTATAATTTTGTATACAACTGCCAAATGTTCAAATCAACCACAAAGTTATAATTTTGAACCAAAATAAGACTTTAAGAGCCACTATATTCCATAAGGCACCTTTGAAACAAATAATATATCCCATTTCTAAGTCTATTTGTCAACGATCCTCCAAGACCAACATTAACTTGAACTCATGACTATAAGTAAAACTTGCTTTTGCATCTTCGCTTCAGTTAACATTTGAGACCTATGTTAACTTAAACTCACAATTGTCATCCTTGTCCAACATTATATATGGGAGGTTAAACTCCTTTCATTCATTTTTCACATCCTCGTAATCCCTTCTTTAGAAGAAAGAAAGTTCTAAAGCACTGCTCTATTTGGACTCATTGCATTTGTCCTCATTTTACCATTTATATTTAACCTTACTCTAGTATTGCATCCATTTAACTTCATTACGTTGGGGTTAAATGTTCTATTCAAACTTGTTATGTTTATCCTCACTCCACAATTTATATCATTCATTTTTTACTCCACTATTGTATTCATTCATCCTCACTTTATTGTTAGGGTTGGACTTCTTTCCATCCCCTCTAACCCCTCCTCCAAAAAAAACAAATATATATTTGAAGTGTCGCAAGAAAAAGGGAAGAAGAAACATTATAAAAGAAGAAAAAGTGGATAAAAAAGCATAAAAAAAGGAATTTTCAACAATTGTTAAAATAGAAGGAAAGAAAGAAATATGTTCAAAACTTGGAGAACAAAAAATATATTGTGATAAAATACTTTAGTTAACATAAGATAAACAAAGGATTCACACCACTCAATCTCTTCAACCTTCTCAAGACACAATTTAACACTTACGACAAAACAATCAATAGAAAAGTCCACACTTTTAAAGGAACATATAAAACCTTTCAAATAACAATAATAAAACAAAGGTTTTCAATAATACTTACAACTAAGGAGCACTCAATCTAAAACTTTGGCCAAAGTGACTCGATTATTGGAATAGGGGAATACTCAATATTAAAATTGATTAAAAGCCCTGCCAATGAAATAAAATTAAGATTTTTAGCATATACTTAACATCCAAATTAGTATGAGAATGATAGAAAACACTTAACTCAACACCAGACTAAGAATGAGGATCATAAGAATCAGAAATGATTAGGAGAAAAAATAATTGCAAAATAATTGCAAAAGTGTTGGTTCCCCTTGGCTTAGTAGGGGTTGTTAGTCAATAAGAACATTGACATTTCTGAAGGGGGAGGGGGGGGGGGAAGGGGGGAAATGGAAGTGTTAGTGTTAATAGTCCATGAGGACATTGATATTTTTTAAGGGGGGGGGGGGGGGGGGGCAGGGTGAGAGTGCAGAAGTGGAGGTGTGCGTATGTGATCATAGGAACTTTGGGGGATAAATGGGGATAAAATAGCCACACTCTTTCCTTATTGTCATGACAGCAGGAGGTTGGTACTACTGATTCCCTTTATTAGCCTCTTTTGTCCAAGTGTTAGTAAATTAGACCTAGCATCTATACTTGGCCGGATGAGCATAAGGATGGAATTCTTAAAGTGTCTATTTGGCTCAGCATTTTAGTTCTCTTTTACTTTGTCTTGCACTAGCTTGGCAAGAACTCTCGCATATTGAGACTAGTCCTTCAATATCGCTAGATGATAGCTTACCGTGTTTGCCAAACACCTTCGCTATCACACCCTGTGTGTTAGCCTCATTTCAGTCCCAAATGCTAAATATAGAAAGTGTCTAGATTCGCTCATTTGGCATGTCTACGGAATGTAGAGGTTGGCCTGAACACAATGTTGTTCGTCCCGTATCCAAATTCGCAATCTAAGATCATTCCATATTTAGTAAGTTTTGAGCTTGTCTTAGAGACTAACTCTTGGTACTAAAGGTGGCTTGGGGTGAAAGCCCAAAGCATATGTTCCTCAGGGGGGGGGGGGTGGGGTGGGGTTCCAAATGTATAATAGGGATAATGGTTGGAATGTATATTTGACCACCTAAGACATTAGTTTGGCTCCCGTTGGGCTGTGTTGCTTTTTGTTCTGCGTCTGGGTTAGGTTTAAGCCCAAGCTCCATGCTACTCTAGTCAGTGGGGTACCCTCCTCTTCGCGTTAGGCCACCGGTATGCGAAAATTGTGCCAGACTCCGTCTGACACCATTTTGCGTGCAAGTGCTGGATACGGGGAGCTGGTGCTCATAGGATTGTACTGGACCCTCGTTTCGTAGCGCAACGGGCTTGGAATTCGGCTCTAAATTCAAGTGTGCTACATCAAGTTCTTTGTCATAATTTGGAATTTTTTTGAGCTAGTAAACATTGTCTTCTCATAAACTCAATCTTCAAACATTCTCCAAAAATTGGATTGCATTATTCATATCTCACTAATCAATATCACAATCACACCCCATATTAATAGGAGATAGCAAAACACCGAAAATAACACAAGTTATATAATCACATCTTATAAAAGTTGGAAATAACAATGGGTGCAATACTATTATGATCACACCCCATAACACCAAAAGCTCAGTCTAATGAAGTAGTATTAATAGCCTTAAATGACATACTCTTTGATTGCTAATAGCATGGCATAGTAGAAGAAAAGAATGCAACAAAGCTCAGAAGAAATAGCATATCTAAGCACAATGATAGCTAAAATTCTAGATCTTGCAAAAAGCTAATATAGATCTCGATTTCAAAAAGAATGAAAAATAAATAAAAAAGACATGATCCCAAACACTAAAGCAATAAAACCAAAAAACTTTGTCTTTCAGGGATAAATTGTAATACCCCTCACTTCCATCAATGTGTGTGTTCAAGATATTGCTTGTATACAAAAATAGATGGACTATATTCAATCATAAATGGGAAATTCATATGCTATAGTATTATAATTGATGTATTACCTAGTCAAGGTAATACATGTACATACACATATACATTTCTAAACTTTACACAAGTAAATAAATGTTCATGACAGCATAAAAAGTTTTGAAAAAAAAGAGAAAAAATAACACATAGTAATTAATGACCAAATAATCATTACGTGTTAAAATAGCATAGACAAGTTATATATATATCAACTTATTGATAAGCTTTATAGGATGTTAAGTATAAAATATTATGTTTTCCTTATCATTTTTTGAATCTAAATAATAAAACAAACATGTTCAAATTTTCAATTAAATATATGTTAAAACTTAGATCTAAAAATATAGTGGAGGATCCAGCAAATTTGATGAAAAAAATAAATATGATCATATACGATGGACTTAAATAATTTTATAAATAAAATTTCAAATTAATTATTTCATTATTATTAAACATATATTTTTTAGTATATCAAAAAATATTATTTATTTTAGGCTTTAAATAAATAAATTTTATAATATAGTTATTTCAATAAATTTAACTACTTTAGAATTAAATGTTATATTCCTAGAGATACTCAGTGAAAAAAGAAAGAGGGAAGTAAATAATTTAAATATAATAAATAGGTTAAATTTAAATAAAATGTGATTAAAATATTTTAATTATTTAGACTACCAAATTCAAAAACATATTGTTGAAAGAAATTTTAAAGTAAAGTAAAAGTGTCTTAAACTTTAAATTTAACTTTTATTTCAAAAGATTTAAAATATTGTAGTACTGCCGCTTAATATTAATTTTGTTAAAATTCAAATGTTAGCATAAATCAATATAAAATTTATTATGTTTTTTATTATGATCTTTTATCTAAGTAGGCTTTAATTTTAGTATCTTTTACATATAACCTACAAATAATAAATAAATAAATTATATTAATTTTTAAAAATGTTTATAAATTATTTTATTTAAATTATTTATTTTTTAAAGAATTTAATTTAATAATGATTAAAGTTTTATATTTTTTTAAGTATGAATATTGATGTATAAAATAATTCTTACCTATAATCTTTAAATGCAAATAGTTAAATTATAAAAATTCAAACTATGAGTGCTTGGAATATGGAAAGGGAATACAAAAAATATGCATATCAATTAACCCAAAAACCCTAGCTTATATACAGGAGCGAGTGGTCCAAATTGAAACCAATCTAACAGTTACCAAAATTCCATTATGCTAATATTAGTATATGGCATCATAGCTGTACACTTGGCCTTCACATCATCCCCTCCTTTCGGAATAATGAAAGACCATTAGGGTTCTCTTGTAAATGGTTGGGATCTAAAGGAACGTTAGGAGAAGGCATCGATAGATCTGTAGATGGTATTAATTGCTCATAATCCCTTTGTATGAAATATTTTAACTGCTGCACATGCACAATCTCTGGAGGATTAGCCTACTGGACGTCATGCCGAACCTCATAAACTTGCGGTCCAACTTGCCACAACACCTGATACGGTCCTTTCCACTGTGCAAAGAGCCCCTTAGATAAACCACGTGCTGTAAAATGGGGAAAATTGACTAACACTAAATCATCTACTTTGTCCTTCACAGGTGGACAATGATGGGAGTTGTAGTGCCGTTGTTGTTCCACTTATACACGGCCTAAATGTTTAGCAGACTCTACTCAGACAAGTGGAAGAATGCTTGTCAAATACTAATCCCACGACTTAGCATTTGCAGCTTGTGGCAATCGCAAAGGTAAACCCAGCTTTGTTGGTAATATTGGATCATGAGTTTATATAGTGAAGCACCAATAGAACTTTGCACTCCTGTGACATATGCATACCGAACAGATGGCAAATAACCATCTCAATCCAAATGCTGAAAGTTCACATACTTTGTAATCATCCCTTTGAATGTCCGAACGAGCCGTTCCACCAGACCATTTGATTGTGGATGATAAGCACTCGTGAAAGTGTGGTGTTTCCCCAACCGAGACGTTAAAACATGAAATGCCTCAGCCATAAATATGGGACCATTATCCGAAAGAATCCGCTCTGGACAAAAATGCTGGAACACCAATTGATTGAGGAGGAAGTATCCAACAGTAGTTCCAAAGGCACTAGCAAGAGCACCAACTTCCACCCAACAGCAAGTGATGCAGGATTCTCAAACCCATCTCAAAGCTTTCGAATCCACGGCTCAATCTTTTGAGCCTTGCAAACCTCATCAAGAGAAGGGAGATCTTGCTCTGTGCCTTGTGGACATTGAACATCAAGTACAACAATTGCCAATGATATAGAATCCTTGTCTAGAAAATTCACAGATACTGGAATAACAGGCTTGTCAAAAACATGAGAAGAGAGTGGAGAAGGAAGAGGAGCTCAAGAAAGGGCATCAACATCAGCCATAGAACTCTCTGGGCGATGAACAACATCAAAATCATATATCTAGAGCTTCAAAGCCCATCGAGCAGTACAACCAATCAGGTTCTTCCGCTTCTATAATGAAGTAACAACAACATGGTCACCTTCAAGTAGCGTCCGAGAACCATGTAGATATGCATGAAGTAGAAACCCTAGACTGCTGCTAAACACTCCTTCTCTGTCGTGGAGTAATTCATCTCCGCTGGCTGTAATGTATGGCTTATATACGCAATGGGATGGCACTAACCAGACACACTCGAGCTCTCTTGCATCAACACACCTCCAAGACCAATGTCAGAAGCATCCACACGCAAAATAAAAGATCGAGTGTAGTCAGGATATGCCAAAACCAGAGGAGTCATCAATAACTCTTTGAGATCCACGAACGCCCACTCACAATCCGGAGACTAGATGAAAGATGACATTAATGACTTCAACAATGCTCACAATGGTGTAGTGCAATCAGAAAGATGATCCACAAAATGACCGAGATACTACACCTTGCCAAGGAAGCACTGCACATCATTCACACACTTTGAAGTAAGGAACTTTAGAATAGCCATAAGTTTGTCAGGATCAACTTGCAAATCCTTTTGAGAAATATGGTACCCAAGATAAGTGTGTCCTTAGACCCAAACATGCACTTCGACCATTTCAACTTTAAACCAACGTTGCGTAGTTGATTCAACACTTTACAAACATCACGAACGTGCTCCTTCCACATCCCCTTCGAGTGGATCAAGACATCATCAATGAAGTTAGCAGTCACCTTCGGCATATCGCAAATAACCTCATCCATCATCCACTGGAAAGTTGTTGGAACATTATTCAAACTAAACGGTATCACTAAAAACTCGTACAAACCAAATGGTGTACAAAAAGCAATCTTAGGAATATCTTCTTCGGCCATGGGTATTTGCCAGTATCTAGAAGTAAGATCTAGCTTGGTGAACCAACGACTTCGCCTCAGACGATCCAAGAGATCAATAGTGTGAGGAAGAGGGTACACATCTGGGATCATCACTTCATTTAACGGATAATAGTCAATGTAGAAATGAATACTCCCATTAGGCTTCGTCACAAGATGAGGTTCACATGCCCAAGGACTCCGCGACTTCTGAATAACACCCTTGTCTAACATCTTCTTGACATTTGCATGTAAAATCTTGATTTCCTTGGGTGACTAATGACGAACAGGAACATTGATTGGACGAGCATCCCCGGTTGGAATCGGATGACGTGTGGCAATCTTGGCCCCAGATGATTAGTCAAATTCAAATAAATCAGAATACTCCTTCATGAGTTAGTCAACTGCTGCAACACAAAGATCGTCGGAGGGATCGGAAAAGGGAAAAGCAGAACAAGACAGAAATATAGGAGGAAATAGTGGGGGAACAAAAGTAATGGAAGCAGAGGTAAAAGTAAAGGGACAAAAAAGTACGGAAGTGAAAGAAATGGATGAAACATAAGGAAGTATGAGACAAGGGGGAGAAGCCTCAAAATCACATTTGGCATGATTGTGCTGCAACTAATCTATACCAAGAATGAGGTCAAAAGCTTAATTAGGCACCACTCGCAATAACTGCAACTCAAGCTCGAGATCACCCATATGCACAACTAGGTCTACCTCATCCTGTGCACATGCATGTGTATTGCTATTGCCATAAAGAATGAAAATTGGTTCCGTCACACGACACAAGTGGCAATAAGTTGAGCAATAGAAGATAAACTTGAACCTATATCAACCAACACGGAGAGAATAGAAGACCTCTTGTTATGTAAACGAACTTGGAAAGTAAACACTGGATGAACCGATGCCGAGTGAACCCCTTGATGATACTCCCGAAAGAAAGATGGAGGGGTCATTGGCTTATTCGCGCAAGGTCCCTCCATTACTTGCGCAACTCCTCATTTCCCGGATGCATCTCAGTGTCCAAACCTTCCACTGCAGCAGCACTAACAGGACATTGCTAACACTAAGGTCTCCACCTAGGAAATGGAAGTCACCAATCCGGAAAACGCCGACAATACCTATAAATATGACCAACTTCATCACACGCCTAATATCGAACATCACAGCCACGACCACGTCCTCGCCCTTGTTCTTGGACTTAAGCAGCAATAGCATCAACCTCTATTGGAACAAGACCATCACCCATAAGAAGTGAAAGCTGAAGGACGTGCAGTAAGAAGTGGAAGAGGCGATATCTCATAATGTTGTGCCAAGCGAAGAGCATCGTCAAGGGTGGCGGGAGTAAGTGCATGCACAAGTCTGACAAGATCGTGATGAAGTATTGGCCACAACATTCCTAACTTGATCCGCTCCAACATATTTGGCTCTGCACGAAGCAAAAGATTTTGGAAACGAACGCCAAATTGTATCATTGACTCAGATGGCCCTTAGCGAAGATGATGCAATTGTTGGAAGGCATCATCACAGTTGTCGGCATGTCCGAAGACACGTTTAAAAACGTCCAGGAGAACACTCCAATCCCCACGAGTGGCTACGCACAAACTATTGTACCACTACAACACCATCCCTTGGAGACACGTGGGAAACTCATACAAACGTCGAGCATCATCCCAAAAATGATATATGGCAATCACTATGAAGTGATTGAACCAATGGTACACATCATCCCCAGGATTCATGCAAAAGAACTCCAGCCGAATGTGAAGATTCGCACCAAGAGTATGAAGAGTTATACCACATGCCATGAACACCGCCATCAACTAAGTTTGATTGTTCAATTGCAAGCACATAGCATCAAGCAATTGTACCAACTGCTACTCCTAAGTCAAAGGAGGAGATTGCTGATCTACCATGAAGACGAATAAAGAAAGAGCAAAAAAAGAGAAATGACAAAAAGCTAGAAAGAAATGGTAAATTTAGACAATGCAAAAAGCTAGATTTAAACCAAAATCCTAAAAAGAAATAACAAAAGAAAGGAAATGGAAAAAGCTAGATTTAAACGATGCAAAAGCTACATTTAAACCAAATTCCCAAATCTAAGCACTCCTCAGGGACAATCAAAGGTGCCCTTCACCTCCACCAATGTGAGTGTTTGGAATATGAAAAGGGAATACAAAAAATGTGCATATCAATTAACCCAAAAACTTTAGTTTATATATAGAAGCGAGTGGTCCGGATTAAAACCAATCCGACGGCTACCAAAATCCCACTATGCTAATATTAGTATAGGGCATTGTAGCTGTACACTTGGCCCTCACGAACCAATATATCAAAGTAATTTTTTTTCACCTTGATTCAGTTTATGATAGTGATTTATTTCTCAACCAAAAAATGTTAAAGTATATATTTATCTTGATATATTTCTTAATTCAGAATTTAAAAATTTAATATATCAATGCTAGTCACTTGTAAAAGACAATAATGTATGAAAATATTAGTGATATTTTAATTGAGAAATACTATTAGAAAAATGACAAGTTTCAAAGGGCATTTGCTGAAAACAAAGGAGCCAAGGTAATAGAAAATCACATAACTCCATTGATTTAATTGATCATTACAGCTTATTTATTGCCAAGATACTAGAGAAATCCTGGGAGTTCCACGAGGCTTCCAATGCCATGGCTTTAGTGTAGGTTGTTTTTAAAAAAATAAAGGAAAAATAAAATTACACTCCAACAAACCCTAAAACCCTGAAATTAGGGTTCTTTGTGTGGGGTGGCGCCGTGCGACTTTCGCGTCCACCAGCAGCAGCCGCATTGGAATCAATCGATACCCTTTTGGGTAATGGCGGCGGAAAAAAAGCGCCTGGATCCAACAATGGAGCCGGGCTACAATCCTGCGGACGTTCAGGCTGGGTAAGTGTCTCGGTCATTTAGCAATCTCATCCGCTTCTTCTTTAGCTGGTATTCTTGGTGGGAGGCGTGTGGATTCTTTGGAGCGGATGCGGCCAGTACTGAACCAAAATTCGTTATGGTAGAAGAAATGTAAACGTTTTTACTTCGTAGTGAACTCTCATCCTTCTTCGTGGCGAAGGTGTTGCCACCACCAAACGTGACGGGGCATTTGCACCTCGGCCATGCTCTTACCGTGTCTGTGCAGGTATAGCCGGTTTTGGTGTAACATCGATTTTTTGTAACTCTTGTGTTGGTGTGTGATTTAGGATGCTCTTGTCCGGCATTCCCGAATGAGCGGCCGCGTGACTTTGTGGTTGCCTGGAGTCGATCATGCAGGGATTGCTACGCAGGTGGTGGTCGAGAAGAAGCTCGCATCCACGCAGAATCTTACCCGGCATGATCTCGGGAGAGATGCGTTTGTCGAGAAAGTTTGGGAGTGGAAGACAGAGTATGGAGGAGCCATTTGTTCTCAACTCCGGACAATGGGAGCATCGCTAGATTGGTCTCGAGAGGTTTACAAGCTTTTTTTCCCCTCCCTTTTTTACCATCTCGCAATTAATTGTTCTTCCGGACAGTGCTTCACAATGGATCTGCAGAGGTCACGCGCTGTAACTGAAGCTTTTGTGCGGTTATATAAAGCGGGACTGATTTACAGGTATGTGTACATCAACGTGAGTGATTGACTACGTTTTTCTTGTCTTAGGGCCAACCGCATGGTCAAGTGGGACTGCTCTCTCAAGACTGCCATCTCGGACATTGAAGTTGAGCACACAGGAGACGTTGAGGCTACATCGCTGTCGGTACCCGGCTATGACAAGAAAGTCCCATTTGGTTGGATGTTTCATTTTGCGTATCCGGTGGAGGGCAGCTCTGAAGAGATTGTGGTTGCCACCACGCGACCGGAAACCATGTTTGGAGACACCGCTGTTGCTGTTCACCCAGACGATCCGAGATTTGCACATCTTCACGGGAAGTTCCTCGTTCATCCGTTCAACGGGAGAAGGATTCCCGTCATAAAGGACTCGACAGTGAAGATAAATGAAGGTACTGGAGCTGTAAAGGTATGTGGTTTTTTCTTTCTTATACTACGTGATGCCATTCTCTTTTTGCAGATTACTCCGGCACACGATGAAAAGGATTTCGAAAGAGGAAAGAGGCACGGTCTTGAGTTTATCAACATCCTCACGGACGATGGAAGGATCAACGAGAATGGCGGCCATGAATTTGAGGGCCTCAAGCGCTACATTGCTCGGGAACGAGTTTTGGAAGCTTTAGAACGCAAGGTAAAAGAAAGCTTGGTTTTGGTAACTTTAATGAACTCTAAGGATTGGTAACTCCAGAAACTTTTCCGAGGGAAGTTTCCTCACAAGAAGCCTCTTGCCATTTGTTCAAGGTCAAGCGATGTGCTGGAGCCGATGATGAAGCCTCAGTGGTACGTGGATTGCAAGGAAATGGCTGCGCGAGCCTGTGAGGCCTTGAGAAACAACGAGCTTCAGATTGTTCCGTCGTCTTTTGCAGACATCTGGTTCAGGCAAGTTCCTTCTCTTTTTGCGCGTTCTTATTTGTCATGTTTTGTTGTGAAGGTGGCTGGAAAATATTGAAGACTGGTGTGTATCTCGCCAGCTTTGGTGGGGACACAGGATACCCGCCTGGTATGCCGTATTGGACGCGAACGAAGATCAGACGTTTGGAATCTACGATGATCACTGGGCGGTTGCAGACTCCGAACAGGCTGCAGATGCAGAGATCAAGCAAAGATTTCCGGGTGCTACGTTCAAGTTGCAGCATGACCCCGATGTTCTTGATACGTGGTTTTCATCGGGACTTTTCCCATTCTCCTCGCTTGGATGGCCTGATTCTACAGCCGACTACGCTGCCTTTTATCCCACAACAGTTTTGGAGACGGGACATGATATATTGTTTTTCTGGGTGGCGCGGATGGTGATGCTGGGGACACAGCTGACCGGCCAGCTTCCTTTCAAAACGGTATGTTTTAGCAGTTTTCGTTGGACAAATGGGAAACGTTGGTATGCAGGTTTTGCTGCACGGGATGGTGAGGGATGCTCACAAGCGCAAGATGTCCAAGTCCCTGGGAAACGTGATTGATCCTCTTGACGTGATATCCGGGATATCTTTGGATGATTTAGTGGCCAAGTTAGCTCTGCTCAACCTGCAACCGTCAGAGCTCAAACAAGCCACTGAGGGGCTCCACAAAGATTTTCCTCGAGGGATCCCCGAGTGTGGAGTCGACGCTCTGCGGTTTGGACTTATCGCCTATACAGCACAGGTATGGTTTTCTTGCATCTTGTTGTTTGACGCCATCCTGTTTTGCAGGCCGAGAACATGAACTTGAACATCCAGCGGTTTCTTGGCTACCGCCAGTGGTGCAACAAGTTGTGGAATGCTGTCCGTTTTGTGAGACTCAACTTTCATGACGGCTTTGAGCCAGAGGAAGATCTCGACATATCCTCGCTTCCCTGGTCCTGCAAATGGATTTTGTCCTCCTTGAACGACATAGTCTGCAAGATCAACAAGAGTTTTGCTAGATATGATTTATCTGGAGCCTCAAGCGCAGTTTATTCGTGGTGGCAATACTCTCTGTGCGACGTCTTTATCGAGCTAGTGAAGCCGCTTCTATCTTCCGAGGAGCTGGGGGAGGATGGTAAAGCTGCTACGAGGTCCACTCTATATATTTGTCTGGATTCGGGATTACGCATGCTGCACCCGTTTATGCCGTTCATTACCGAAGAGCTGTGGCAGAGGCTACCTCACAAGAAAAAGAGTGAAGAGCGGTCTTCGATTATGACCGCAAGCTATCCCACAGAGAAGCCGGTAAAAACCATGATTCTTTTGACACTACCTAACGTTGTTCTTTTCCTTTGTCTTCAGGGGTGGAGCAATCACGAAGTTGAGAAGGAGATGGAGCTTATAAGCTCCGTCGTAAAGACAGCACGGAGTCTTCATGCAGCTGCAGAGCTGAAGCCAAGGCAAAGGTTTGCATTCGTCGTCCTTTGTAGCCCATTGTATTCTTGACGCGCTATGCGGATGCCAGGCCAGAGTGTTACCTTGTTACTGAAGACGAGGACCGGGCGGGGCTCTTCAACTCCAAAGTTTTGGAAGTTTTAACGCTGGCGAAGCTTTCTTCTGTGAAGGCAAGTAAGCTCCTGTTTTCTGGTCGGTGTTCTCACTGTGATTTGCAGGTTGTGAAAAGAATCTTTGAAGTTCCTCCCGCCTGTGGCATAAGTGTTATCGATGGGAAACTGTCTGTCTGCCTCGTGTTTGAAGGCTTATCAATTGTCCGTCGTGAGCTGGACAAGCTCGTCACGCAACAGGAAGACGATCGCAGGTGATACACTCGCGTGAACTCCACAACTTGATTATGACACTGTGTTTTTGACAGGAAAGTGGAAGCTCTTGCAGAGAAGATGGCGGTAAACAACAACAACGCCGCACGAGGTGCCTTTGAGGCAAAGGTAACCAGGTTGCAAGAAGAGATGCAGAACAGGGATGCAACCATCCGCAGTCTAATGGAAAAGCTACCTTACGAGCTTCCTAAGGGTCTGTTCTTTGAGCAAGTTGTGGGACGCTGTGACATCAAGGACGTGGCGCGGTGGAAGCTTGTGGACAAGCAGTGGAAGCTTGCGCTTGAGGCCGTTGAGTGCTCAAAGGTAAAATCTCCTCAACCATCTTAGTCTTATGGCCGACGTCAAGCTTGTTTTGATCAACAACGCCATGGTCTCGAAGAAGGAATTGCCGGTGGACTCCAGGAAGGAAAGCTTTCTACTTCTTCACCAGGTCGAGCTTCTTGGGCCGATGCCACTTTTAGTGGTGATCTCCACTTACATAAGCACAGAGTTCCAGGTTGCAGATCTCTGCTGGGCACCAAATTAAACAGTTATATAGCTTGTCCAAATTCATTATTCTTGTTGTAATAGGCAAGCATGGAATTCGAAAAGACTAGGAGAACCAGCACTTACGTGGCTACCCCATAGTAGATGTTGTCTATAATTTTATAATTAGCAATGGCTATAATTTATAAGTATATAACCTAGGATTGGTTTAAGTTTTTCCTCATTGTATTTTTTATCTTTATGTTCCTTCTTATATTTTCTTTCTTGTTTTATTCATTCTCTTTAGTATTATAGCTAAATTGGAATATGTAGATTATACTCACAATAGTATTTTTTCTTTATTTTATTTTATTGAGAGAACTAATAATAAGGTAAATTATGTGTATTTATTAGTGTAATAGAATTTTGATAGCTATTAGATTGATTTCAATTTAGAACACTCACTCCTATATATAAGTTAAGGTTTTTGGGCTAATTAAATATACACATTTTTATATTTCATATATTGACATTGATAGAAGTGAGGGGGCAACTTTGATTATCCTTAAGGAGTGTTTGGATTTGTGTTTTCAATTTAAATCTAGTAGCAAAGTAATATACTCATTTGCAATCTCTTCTCTTCCTTTGACTCTGGAGTAACAATAGGTGTAGTTATTTGATGTTATATAGTTGCAATTGAATACTTAAGCTTAATTGATAGTGGTATTCATGACACATGGTTTAGCTTCTATTATTAATCCTCATGTTTGGCCAAATTTCTTCCTTAGGAATGTATATTATTAATTCTATCACTTTATAATAATTGCCATTTATTATTCTTGGGATGATGCCCAGTATTTGCATGAATTTCCCACATGTCTTAAAGGACAACACTAGAGTGGTAGAATAGTTTAAATATAGCCATTTATGTGAATTGAAGTTTTCTTTTAGAAGTCTTCAAGTATGTATTTAGGCATGCTAACAACTCTAATGATGCATTTTAGCAATTGCATCATTTTTATTAGGGGCTGTCTATGTCAAGTATGCAATTTGATATTTGCTTTTGAAACCTTTTACTTTATGCAAAGCTAAATATATCATTAAGTTGAGCATATTGTGATTAGCACTTATGAATGCAGTTGCCCTTACCACTCTTGACAATACTCTTTGATTAGCACAATATTATAAAATACCACTTTTCCCATTTATAATTATATGTGTTTCAACTCCACATGCTCTTGTTTTGATAGAGATAGACACTGGTGTTGCCCAAAAATAAAGGCAAAGACATGGTTATAGCCATAATATTTATTGTTGGGTATGTGATGAGATTTGCCATATATATTAATGTTGTTGACATCTTCTAAATTTGTATGCTCTATTTTCTATGTGAAGGCCTTAGCATTAATAATATTCTGTTAGTGCTATTACAATGGAAGGTCTTGATAGATAGTTCTTTCAAGAAATAAGAAGTTGTATAAATAATGAAGAGTCTTTATGTGAATAAACTAGTGACCCTTTTATCCTTCTTTCAGAGTACTATCAGAGGGTTCATTTAACATCAATTCATCTAGAATATATTTCACTCTTACTTCAACAATCTTCACTCTTTATCACACTTTGACCACTTTAGCTTAAAACCAACTTTTCATAAATGTCCCTTTTGAGTGGATCATGTCATCATTAATAAAGTTAGCAGTCACTTTCAGCATATCAAAAAGAACCTCATTCATCATATGCTAGAAAGTCATTAAAGCATTTTCAAATTAAATGGCATCACTAAAACTCGTACAAATACTAAATTGTGTATAAAAAACAATTTTAAGAATATCCTCCTTTGCTATTAGCATTTGCTAGTATCTAAAAGAAAGATCTAACTTGATGAATAAATGACTTCTCCTTACATGATCTAAAAGATTGATAGTGTGTGGAATAGGTACATATATAGGATAGTCACATCATTTAATAGATAATAGTCAATACAATATTGAATATTCCTATGAAGATTATCACAAGATAGTTCACATACCCAAAGATTTTAAGACTTGCAAATAACACCTTTCTCTAACATCTCATTGATATTTGTGCATAAAATTTTAATCTCCTTTTGTGACTGATGTTGAACATGATCTTTAATTGGACTTCCTCCAAATAAGATCCTAGCTATTCACAATCTCGAGTGTGACGGTAATGATCTCCATTCTTTCTGGCTTGCAAAAAGAGACTAGAAACATACCGATATTCATTGCAAGGCCATTTTGTTTGAACAAGCTATATATGTTTGGGTTGATATATTTGGATGCTGTGCGAACAAGGTTTGTCTGCTGCAAACAGCAAAGGGAAATTTCTTTGATCAAGTCATAAGAGCCTAGCCACTTGAGCACCTCAAGTGTTTGGTGAACTACTTTTTCCCTTGTCCACATAATAGTCTCTTGGAAGTGCTTGTCCACCACATTGTGGAAAAAGTCTGCAATTCTTTCAACTCCAAGCTATTCCTTAAATTCCCTATCGTGAACACCACTAGATTGCCCAACTTCAGGGATTTATATTAGTGGTGGGCCAGTGAGGAGTAAAGGTAGAGGTGGCAATGGTAATGGTGGGGGTGGTGGTGGTGGCAGCTGGGGCAGAGGCAATAGTGGCAATGGTGGTGGCGGTGGTAATGGCAGTGGTGGCGATGGCGGTGGTGGTGGTGGTGGAGGTGGTGATGGGGGTAGTGGAGGTGGTGATGAGGGTGGTGGAGGTGTGATGGCAGTGGTGGAGGTGATGGTGGCAGTGGTGGAGGTGATGGTGGTAGAGGCAATGGATCTTTAAGTAAATGCGTCTTTGTTGATGTGCTAATAGATATGTTGATTGTGATATCGTCATCAGTGCCAAAATGAACTTCTTATGTCTTCTTAGCTCTAACAACCTTTTTATGTGGTACAATTTTCCTTTTCTGCAAGAGAATTTTTTTTTTAGTCAAACTAAATAAAGATAATAAGAAATTCAAATAGTCAAAGAGAAAAAAAAAATCAAGTGGGCCCAAACTCCACCTCAGGCACTTTGGCTACCCAGGGGGCCAAGGTTATTCAAATAACCTGGGCCCCTCAGGTGGCCAAAGTGCCTGAGGTGGCCTTCTTGAGCTCGACCTCGAGCACTTTGGCTGCTCAAGGGGCTGAGGTTATTTGAATAACCTCGGCCCCTCGGGTAGCCAAAGTGCACGAGGTGGCTGGCCCAAGCTCAACCTCAGGCACTTTGGTTGCCCGAGGGGTTGAGGTTATTCAAATAATCTCAGCCCCTCGGGCGGCCAAAGTGCCCGAGGTGGCCCGCTCAAGCTCGAATTCGAGCTTGGGCACTTTGGTTGCCCGAGGGGCCAATGTTATTCGAGCAGCCAAAGTGCTTGAGGTGGCCAGCCCAAGTCAACCTCGAGCACTTTGGCTGCCCAAGGGGCCAAGGTTAGTCAAATAACCTCAACCCCTTGGGCGGCTAAAATGTTTGAGGTGGCTTGCCCAAACTTGAGGCTGCCCAATGTCGAGCTTGGGGTGGCCTGCCCAAGCTCGAGGCTGCCCAATGTTGAGCTTGGGCAGGCCTACCTCAATGCAAGCTTGAGGTGGCCTGCCCAAGCATTGGCTTGCCCAATGTTGAGCTTGAGGTGGCCTGCCCAAGCTCGAGGCTGCCCAATATTGAGCTTGGGCAGGCCACCTCAAGCTGCATCGAGGAAGGCCGATGTCAAGGCAGGCCACCTCAAGCTGCCCAATGTCAAGCTTGGGCAACCCACCCCAAGCTCAAGATTTGAATAACCTTGGCCCCTCGGGCAGCCAAAGTGCCTAAGGTGGCCAGCCTTGAAAAAGCAATCAAGAAAGAAGCAAGAAAAAAAAATAGAAGTGGAAGCAATCACCCTTGGACTCACCCTTGGTGGCATCTTTCCTTCCCGATCTCTCAATCATGCTAGATTTCTCGCACTATCTCACTCTCTCACTCTCAATCTCAACTCGTGTTCACACTGGAGCGCTCCATCTCCTACACTCTCCCACACTCGATCTCTCCCACTTATGTGCTCCATGCTAATCTGTCGAGTACCACAC